>NW_022596690.1:0-5288 GCF_009176505.1 Sitodiplosis mosellana | reverse complement strand
ATCAGTTACGCGAAAAAACGCGAAAAATTCGAGTTTTTGATAATCATTTTTCGCGAAACTGATAAGAGATAACGATTTCATGTCTATGGTGAACTTGTAGTACTCAAGCTGCTCTACATTTCTGTCGAAGAGGCAAGTCTCTTACTTCTTATTATCTTCACTAAAACGATGTGGGAAAATTTTGCGATTTTCGCGTTTTTTCGCGTTTTTCGCGGAACTGATAAGAGATAAACAATATTTGTTACACCAAAATTATAGCAAACTTTGAGTATTACAACTTTGCTGCAGACACTAATTTGTTATCTCTTATCACAGTCCAGATTTCATATGAAGTATCTTGGGGGCCCTGGAGTCCCCCAAGAACAGTAATATGTTGCAAATATGAAGAACAGTCATAGTGTTAACTAAAACTTCGACAATTTTGTATGGGAGGTACCCGTTAATCGATTCTCATTGGCTTTAAACTTTCTGAGGTTTCATTTTTTGGAGAAAAAATAAGATTCTGAAAGTTTCATGTTGATCGCATTTGCAGAAGTTTGGTTTTGGGCCCTCAATTTTTTCCAAGAAAATTTCGACAAAAATTGAGGACAAAAAATCAAACTTCTTCAAATATGAAACTTTCAGAATCTTATTTTTTTTTCAAAAAATGAAACCTCAGAAAGTTTGAAGCCAATCAGAATCGATTAACGGGTACCTCCCATACAAAATTGTCCAAAAATCGGTAATTTTAGTCAAAATTTCAAAAAATTTGTATGGTAGGTACCCGTAAATCGATTCCGATTGGTTTCAAACTTTCAGAATCTTATTTTTCTCCCAAAAAATGAATTCCCAGAAAGTTTGAAGCCAATCGGAGTCGATTTAAAGGTACCTCCCATACAAAAGTGTCAATTTTTTGAGGTTTTTCTTAGGGCAAGTACCCCAGGGTCAAATCGAAAATGGGTCATCTTCGAACTTAAACTAAGTTTATTGGATACAAAACTTTTGGGACTTTCAGATTTGGATTATCTCAATTATTTTTTGAGTTATCGTGTAAACAGCTACGACGACGACAACGACAACGACAACGACGACGACGGCACACGAACGGAAAAGTGTCTCAAAAAGTGGTTTTCTACGCGTTTCATGAGTTTTTATGATGATCTAAGCTAATTTTGCGAAAAAAGTTTTCGGGACCAATTCCTATACTTTCCCTTGACACGTTGTGTACGGAAAAGTAAAAAATGATGATTTTCTCCTCGAAATGTCTTGTTTTTTCCTCTCGATTTCCGATTTTATTGTAAATTAATGATTTTTTCACGTCGCGATTATCCAATGACAAATTCCGTAAAAAATGCGCAATTCATACAAAATGAATCGCCTTTTGTTGATATTTTTCCGTTATTTCCTTTTTTTTTGTCCCCAAATTTCAGCTCGTTTCTGTCGGATTTTCCCCAATTTTTTAGCTGCTCGCTATTATTATTCCGATCACTTTTGTTTTTTAACACTTTTCACTTTTTCAAATATTTCAATTTCTATCAAAAACTTCACAAATTGTTGTTCAAAAATTAATCAGAAACGCCGAACTTGCTCAAAATTGGATTCTTGTGCTCTTCGTAAAACGATATTTACTCAATTTAATGCTCTTTTATTCACTTTCACAATTTAATTTTAATACTTTTCACTTGTTTTATTTCCAAAATTTACTTAATTATTCGATAGATTTATTTTTTAACCGAACGTATTTATTTATTTATCCACTTTTATTCGTGTATTTATTTTATTCAGTTCGTTTTCACTCTTCAATTTCAACTGTGAAATTCACAGAAAATTTCAATCGTTCTACTCAAAAATCAGACCAAAACTTCTCATTTTTTTCCCGTTTTTACGGCTTTTACACATGTAATAACTGGATTTTGATTTTGCTCGATGAGTTCTGGATTTTCGTTGATTTTGAAATATTATTTAAGGATTTCACTGCGATTTTTCTTTATTTTTTACCGAAGACAGAGTCTTGAATCATAGAAAAACACCAAATTTCTCGACAAAATTGTTAATTTACGAAAAAATGAATATTTCTCTTTTTATAATTCGTCGTTTTCTCTGCCAGAACTTTTGAACGCAGCGCCAGTTTTGTAATGGTTTTATTTATTAATTTCTGTAGAGCGATAAAACCAAGTACAATGTGCTAAGTCCGAGTGGGTTTTAATGAAAACTATTCTAAGTCTGAGTTGAAAACAAGATTGAATTGGAATCAAGTGATATTTACGCGCACAACACAATTATTCTAAGTGTTAATTCACTGAGCACTTCTTAAAATAAATGTTAGGTTCACGAATGAAACGCGATACGATTTACTCTAAGTTCTTTTTTATTTCACTTCTTATTTACTAACACTTCACTTCTTATTTTCTAACACTTCTTATAATTAACACTTTTGAGCACGAGTATTCACTATTATTCACTAGAGCACTGAATCAACACTGAGCATAAGCCGAAGATTACAGTGCAACTTATTCTACTTATATAGGATTTTTCTATTCGTAATACACGTACTAATACATAAACAAATATTTAAGTATTGGTGTTCTATTTTTAGATTATCCTATTTTAAATCATAATCTATTTTTAGATCAAACGATTTCATAACTTTGCCGCTATTCATGTCCTAACATGTACGTACGCGTATAAACATCGCGCACTCGTGTATTATCCCGACTTAACTCGCACATGTGTGCATTACGCGTGATCTATAAATAAAAACATGTAGCGGGGAGCGCATGTGCATTTGGCTGTTATGCTTGTAGCCCGTTCCGCATATAACATACTCGCGAGGAAGCTCGCTTGTTTGTTTACATTATTTTAAGCTCAACTGCATTAACATAATGTGTGTGCTTATTCTAACTGCACAAACATATTGTTCTGCTGCGTAATCGATTTAAATGAGCATGAAAACAAAACGGTAAAATGAAATAACGGTAAAACCATATTAGGAATTACGATAATACAGATGCGTTAGTCAAATGCACAGCCGACCCACTACACTCTAAATATTATCATAATTACTGATTCATATCGAAGTTCTCTTATCGATCTCCGATGAAACTGATTTAACGAGTTCTGTAAGGCTTCTGTGCCCATTTCTAAATCTCTTTGAATTTTCAATGTCCATTTTGAGGATGTGCTACCCACGAATTTAAGATAGTATTTCGTGTTATATAAATTAGACACATCCGCTCTTAGCTCTTTACTAAGAGTATATCTTTTAATCATCATTTGATCAATTGACCTTCCTGATCGGTCTACTGACAAGAGAAAATCATTTAATAATTTTCCACTAATAGGGTTTTCTATTAAATCTATTATGTCCATGCTAGTATATTTCCATAATTCTTCGTCTGAGATGTTCGCTATCCCAAATATATCTTGTTTTGATATTGTAGTCTCCATTTTAAACTGTATGAAATTAATATGTCGTCATTAATTTTACTTGAATTTATTGTATATGCTCTAATCTACTATTCTTATTATATTCCCATTCACCAAAACTTGAATAACCTAGCCAATCTATATGACAATGATTTCTTTTTCTTTCGTTCTTTTTCTGCTACTTCGCTTCTCTTGCGTATTTCCGCATTAATACTCTGATAGAATAAAGGCATAATAGTATCGTTGTTATGCATTTCTTTACTGATTTTCTCGAAATACATATCAATTGTTCTATCAAGTCTCTTCGGTTGAACCGATAGTATATTCTGTTGTATTCTCATGTTCCATAAAACAGAATTACATGTATTGAAAAAGCTCTTTCTGTTAGCTGCATTTACTAACTGAGACTTACTTCTTACTATTAAGCACTTTTTATATCTCTTTATTAATTTTAATTCTTCTGATTCGATATAACTATCATGAGCTCTAAGAAAACTATCAACTATCTTTCACCAATAGGATGTTCTACTAAAGCTTTTAGATCCATATTGGCATATCTTAAAAGCTCACAATCTGTACAATCTTTATATCCTTGTATTGTAATTATGTTTTCTCCATTGTCTTCCATATTCGAGCTGTGAAAAAATAATTAAAACGTGATATAATTCACTTGTGTTTTTGATTTTTTAATCATATTTTTATGATATTTAGCCCGTTTTCCATCTCTCAAAATCTCAACATAACTATCTGAACTATCAATTACTTCAGAAGGACCGTTATAAACATTATCAAACTTATGATTCTTTGTCATATTTTTGATTAAAACCAAATCTCCAACTTAAACATCCAATTCTTCTGTCTTTTCGTCATAATACTGTTTATTCTTTAGTTGTCTTTGTTGCAAATGCTCTTTTGCCAATGCTAAAGTTTCAGCAATTCTATTCCTTGTCATATCCGCAAAATTATCGTAGTTATATGTCAATTTTGGTCTGGTTAATTGATTAGGTAATTGAATTTTAAATCCGTGAGCTAACTCGTGCGGAGTATAACCCGTAGTCGCATGAACAGTGTTATTATAAACAAAGGTTGCGTATTTCAACAACTCATCCCAATCATTTCTATTCTTTGTGGTATACGCACGCATAAACGCATTGTATACCCTATGCATCCTTTCGACTTTATTTGACATTGGATGGTAGGCCGTAGAGAAGACCTTCTTGATTGAAAATAAGTTCGTTAATTCTTTAATAACTTGTGACGTAAAACTTGTCGCATTATCCGAGATCAACCTCGATGGAATGTTGTATCTACAGATAACATAATCCAACAGACATTGTGCTGCTGTCAACGCAGTAGCATCTTTTGTCGGAATTGCGATAGCCATCTGAGTTAAATCACACAAAGCACTAAAGATATAGCGATTACCATTTCTGCTAGTCGCTATCGGACCAACATAATCAATATACGCATGGTCAAAAAGTGTCTCCCCAAGGCTAGATATGCCCAGTGGAATCTTTGTGTTTGTGATTGTTTTGGTCTTCTCACAGATCTTGCATTTTCTGACATAGTCACCTATGATTTTATGCATATTCTTGAATGTATAGAACTTGGATATTGTCGATTCCATTTTATTTCGACCGACATGACCCCCTACTAGGTCTTCATGATACAATTGAAGTATCTTGTCTATATCTTCTTGCTCAGTTAACTCGATTATCTTATTCAAGAAAAATGTTGTAATGATTTGGTTTTTGTATTGCCTCAATACGTTCGAATTGCCGTTTGTTCAACTACACCACTAAAGCGAGAAACGTCACTCATTCTTTTTTCTTTATTAAAGAAAAAGAATTTTGGCAGTGCGGGACTCGAACACCGCATACTCA
>NW_022596689.1:0-3216 GCF_009176505.1 Sitodiplosis mosellana | reverse complement strand
GATTTTGTATCGTCCGGGAGCTCAAAATCACGTGGCAGATGCACTTTTCACGTGTAGAGCCAATGTCAATTGAGGAAATGATAGAAATTGAGAGAGAGGTTCAATGCTTTGCATATACACGTGGTCAACCACAAGAAGAAGAGAACCAGAAGTTGAGACAACTCAAGTATACAGTAGAAGAGAAGAATGGCACAATTTTGCATAAAAGAGGCTATGACCTTATTTTTCATTTGATCTCAAAGGAGAATGATGTTTTGAAAAACAAATTGACAGATAAATATGGTATAATCGACGCTATGCCTTCTTACGTCAACGCCAACTGGTGCAAGAACAAGTACTACAAGCACAACGTACGTCAAATTCAAAAGCTTGTATACAAATATATACATGTGTCAATTGCTTATTGAGCCGTTTCCTGTTCTCAAGAAATATTTTGAGTTTATTTTTATTAAAAAGCGCAAATTTTTTTTTTTCAATGCAAGAATTTAATCTTGTTATTTTAAAACGTAAAATCAAACATTTTTCTCGTGTTTTTGCGTGTTTTTGTCAACACAAGAAATTAAGAATTGCGAACAAATGTCAGTTCATTTGTTGACGTTCCACGTTCCGATTGTTTCAATGACAACATGAAGTGACATTTGTCGCAGTTATTCATGTTGATGAAAACACGTGAAAACACAAAAATTTCATTTAATTTTATATTTACCGGGTCTAAAATATTAGAATATTATTTTTTATTGAAACATGTTTTTTTGAGTTTTTCTCTTCAAGCGATTGCTATATTTATACAAACGTGGTATTTCATTGTGTGGTTTGTGTTTGTTTTGGTTTGTTCATTGGTTGATTCATGTTGACACAATGATTCTAATAGTGATATGCTGTGCAATTGAGGCTTGAAATATTTTTTTTTCTCATTTGGAAAAAATATCAATGGAATAAGAGAGATATCAGTGTAATGCAAGCAGATTTTTATGTTTTTATGTGAAAGAACTACTATTCAAAACAGTCAATAACAGTATACCCAACGTGTAAGCTTCTAATACTATTGGTATACAACGGTTCTATTACATGTTCTTGCACCAGTTGGCGTTTCTGGGCTCATTTATATGAGAACTGTCAAGAAGGCGCAGTGTCGGGTATAATTAATTTCAATGAGCAGTTTAAAAAATTTAATCAGTTTCATTACGCAAAAATAATATCTAATCAGTTTGCAACGACGCTATCCCTTCTTATGTCACCGCCAACTGGTGCAAGAAAAAGTACTAAAAGCACAACGTACGTCAAATTCAAAAGGCTGTATACAAATATATACATGTGTCAATTGCTTATTGAGCGGTTTTCTGTTCTCAAGAAATATTTTGAGTTTATTTTCATTAAAAAGCGCGAATATTTTTTTTTTCAATGCAAGAATTTAATCTTGTTATTTTAAAACGTAAAATCAAACATTTTTCTCGTGTTTTTGCGTGTTTTTGTCAACACCAGAGTTACTTAAGAATCGCGAACAAATGTCAGTTCATTTGTTGACGTTCCACGTTCCGATTGTTTCAATGACAACATGAAGTGACATTTGTCGCAGTTATTCATGTTGATGAAAACACGTGAAAACACAAAAATTTCATTTAATTTTATATTTACCGGGTCTAAAATATTAGAATATTATTTTTTATTGAAACATGTTTTTTTGAGTTTTTCTCTTCAAGCGATTGCTATATTTATACAAACGTGGTATTTCATTGTGTGGTTTGTGTTTGTTTTGGTTCGTTTATTGGTTGATTCATGTTGACACAATGATTCTAATAGTGATATGCTGTGCAATTGAGGCTTGAAATATTTTTTTTTCTCCTTCGGAAAAAATATCAATGGAATAAGAGAGATATCAGTGTAATGCAAGCAGAATTTTATGTTTTTATGTGAAAGAACTACTATTCAAAACAGTCAATAACAGTATACCCAACGTGTAAGCGTCTGAATACTATTGGTATACAACGGTTCTATTGTAACCGTGTCGGACATACTAACGTATATATGCTCCACGGTTAACAATTATATCAATGACTACCAACAGTACTCCAGAACCAAGTGTATTTCACCATTTAGTGTAATAGTGACGCAAGTGTATTTCACCATTCAGTGCAACAGTGACTAAGTTCTCTAAGTCATCGTGAGAACCCATCACCTTTCTCTATCTCACGAAGATTAATGGATATCGTTATTCATATTAATCAGATACCACGATTGATTACACAATCTACAGAGATGACTCAACTGTCGGCAATCATCAAAGTAACGCCGATTATGCTAATGAGATCGCAGTCTATGACTCAAAAGTCATTTCATCATATACCGAAAACGTGTGTTGTAACATTGATTAATCCTCTTAAGAATTTACATATTCACCTATTCACGATTACGAAATCCACAATCAAATGGTTCATCAAATATGGAAATGAGCAAGATGTCGAAACCACTCTGAATTCCTTCTATTTTTAGAATTAATCCGATTAACCCTACTCTAAATTTTATATGGAAACTTTTGTTAGATTTTATTATAAATAGATTTGGACTACAGAGTAAGAATCGAGTTCAGATACAGCTCCCTATTGAGTCTTATCTAATAGCTATTTCAAGCCAACAGGTTAAAAACCTAATTGTCAAAATTCTATAACTTGAATAAAATAAAATTGTTAAAAGTCGAACATATTGAGTTTTTTGATTTAAAACATTGAAAACCAAGCTCGGACACCGTTACACTATTACATGTTCTTGCACCAGTTGGCGCTTCTGGGCTCATTTATATGAGAACTGTCAAGAAGGCGCAGTGTCGGTTTGCAAATAGACAAAATGGTAATGATACGATAAATTGCATAAATGAGATATGTGCGAAAAGCAAACAAGAAAACGCAGAGAATATTGCGATTAATATCGATTACGATAATATTCGACATTATTTTTACTTTAAACAATTATTCATAGAAACCTTTGTTCCAACAAATATAACTACAACATTTTTGAGAAATTAGTGCTATTACTAGCAATAATTGTTGTTGTATTGCCGAACGTTTTTTCTTTCCAATGATTTGGTTTTTGTATTGCCTCAATACGTTCGAATTGCCGTTTGTTCAACTACACCACTAAAGCGAGAAACGTCACTCATTCTTTTTTCTTTATTAAAGAAAAAGAATTTTGGCAGTGCGGGACTCGAACACCGCATACTCA
>NW_022596688.1:0-7316 GCF_009176505.1 Sitodiplosis mosellana | reverse complement strand
AAGATTTCGCCAGTGAAAATGTAAGTATGAAGTGTGTGCTCGCAACACTATCATTCAGTTTTAATACCATCTGTATGTTGACTCAAATATTTGACTAAATCTATAATCCACAATGAACGATACATTTAACCACCACAATGTGATGAATTTTCTGACAGTAAAACGCGTAGGGCCCATGCAAGACCCTAACGACATCTATTGAGTTTTGTAGAAATCATTATGGTACTAACTACTTGGTTCAATATTTTTCCGTTCAATATAAGTGGTAATTCTACTTAACAGTAGACTTGATGTGAAGCTCAGCGGCTTTACTGTTACTTAACATACTTTTAAGTTACTCAAACTAACTTAATAGCAAAACGTCAAACCAAATGGTAGTTGTGCCCACTGTTGTATATGCCGGATGGTAAAACGACAGAAATGCATATTCTCTTTGATAACAACGCACAATTGAGAGTTATCATTTGCAGAGAATCGTTTCTGGAGAAAGTTCGAAAAAATTTCACAGTTGTAAATAATATATTTTTCGAAAAAAAATATAAAATCTAGTATTATTTTCAATTTTCTGAAACGTGGTGAGCCCCTAGCAAAATTGATAGAATATTTGAATTTTTCGGACAAAAATTCACACACAAAAAAATTAAAATGATTCTAAAGCAGACTTACTTGCGGGGATATGGATTCCAGCTACAAACTTTGCCTGTGACATGTTTTCAATCACTTCGCCCTTAAGAAGAGCTTGCGAGAAAAAGCCATCTGTTCATTAGAAAAAAAGTTGAAATTTGGAATTGAATATTGTAAAAGTCTGAAAAAATCTTTTGGATTCATAAAAAGCTAATTCGAAATCTAAAAATATCTTACATTTTCCTTGAAGTTCCTAGAAAAAGAAATTTCGTTTTTATTTTCATTTTTACAGAAATATCGTATTTTATTGGATAAAAGTGAAAATAATAAAGGAATAGAAAAAAACTTACAGAAAATTCAACGATAAATAGCACCGAAAACAAACCGTGTAGTAGATTCATTTTAATTTGCCAACCAAACAGAGTTTTAATCTGTTGCACAATGATAGTAGAGAACCGTCTTGAAATCCTTTAGAAGATCGTTTGAATTCGTTTTGTCTTCCCCGTGCGGTGCTGCCTCTTTTAAACCATTCATCTACTGACACGTGCCATGCATTCAATAATTGATGAATTGTGGTATTTTTCAGTTATGGAATTTATGAATTGAGGTCTACTAACACTATGCAACAAATTTCGAAAACGAAATTTTCCCAAAAAGAGGAGAATCATTTCCAAGGTTTTTTTTGGCCCACTCAATCCAAATCTGATATCTTAAAAACTAGACGTGCCAGGAAAAACTAACGCCAGATTTGGATAAAGTGGGTCCAAAAACTTCGTAAATAAGTTCCCTTCTCTGTGGTTGTTTCTTGTTGTTGCATAGTGTAATCATATTCAGACACTAAATGAAGCTCAATAACAAAATTCCTCTGATGGACACGTGTAGCTGATACAATTAGTGGAAATCGATAGAAAAGAATGGAATACGTTCGAAAACATTTTAAATTCAGATGTAACTGGTTCGTAATTTGGTTATTTTCGGCTGTTGCCAATTGTTTCAACACTTACTCATTTTTTTGTGTACATTTTTGTTCTCCAGCCTGATGATGCTCCTAATAAGATCGAAACGTCACACAACAAACGAATAATCATTTTCGAAAACAGTTTTAGCCCAACACACCACTTTTGTGTTTGTTCAGATGGAATGAAAAAACAACGTGTGCACCAAAGGAATTTAGTGTATGTGATTTTGGAGTGAATCGGTGTGTTTTTGTTTGACAATTCATAAAAACGTATCGATTTGAAAACGACGCATTTTTCTGAAACGTTACACAAAAACATGCCGATTCCAAATCGGCATATAAAAATTAAATTTCTATACCAATTTGAAAACGGCGCGTTTTCATGTGACAATCCAGACATTTACTATTGCATTAGACTGCATCTATTCCGACAAAAGTTGACGAATTTTGGAGGCAAATAGCCTATTCGTTGCAGAATCATGAGACAAGAGAATTCCAATCCAAAAATGTGCAACAACCTATGATTGGGACCTGGCGAATCGTGTATATCGCTCCAAACAATCGATTTTAGTCATTTTTGATGAAATATACACTTTTTACTTGCTGCTATCGCATTTTCTACCATATTAATTGCTTTGTGGCTGTAGAATTAAACAAATATAACACAAAAGAACAATACTTAATTGGTTTTACATCGATTTTTGATCATTTTTAGTGAAAAATGAGTAATTTCAGACAAAATTTTGAAAGTTTTGTATGGGAGGTACCCGTAAACGTTTCCGAATAGCTTCAAACTTCCTGAGATTTCATTTTTTTGGTGAAAAAATAAGATTCTGAAAGTTTCATGCTGATCGCATTTGCGCAAGTTTGGTTTTTGGTCTTCAATTTTTTCGAAATTTCCTTGAACTTTCTCTTCGGTTATAACATTTCAATGAGAATTCCAAATAAACTAATAAACATATTTAGACCACATGGCACTTAAATTCTTCGCTTGACATCCCTCTCTGGGAATCATGAGAGAAACTGTACTGGTCCAATTGATATAAGTCATTTTGAGCCCACCAAAGTCTCATGTCATGACTAAAATCGATTGTTTGGAGCGATATACACGATTCGCCAGGTCCCAATCATAGGTTGTTGCACATTTTTGAATTGGTATTTTCATGTCTCATGATTCTGCAACGAATAGGCTATTTGCCCCCAAAATTGGTCAACTTTTGTCGGAATAGATGCAGTCTACTATTGCATCCATTCATTGATATATTTGTCTCACGACGAACGGTATTAGTTCACACAACAACGGTAACTAGATTTAAATTTGAATAATCCGTGAATGCGTTTAAGAACACATGCTCAGCGTGTGTCGTTATGAGTAAGAAGTATCACATAGATGCTTCTCGGCTAACAGCAATGTGTGAAAGTATTGAAATGTATTCGAAGTCGCCATCTCGTTTAATGTGAAACCTTTCAATTGATTATTTTCTTTTTCTTCAATTTTGAACGCGGAGAATCATTTTTTCAAAAAAGTTTCTTCTATGAAATGTTCTACAACGTGTAACGAATAAAACGAGCTATGTTGATTTAAAATCGGTGAATGGCAGGACAGAGGACAGCCTAGCTGCACAGTGATGAATGATGATATGAACTAACTTTAAGAGTATTTTATTGTTCAATTCGTGATGAAGGGTCATCATGTACATGTATATGTGTTGTTGATTATAAAAATGGGATTAGCCAAATGCGCTTAATTACTTGGGAATCATATGAGTAGGTTGGAGCGAAAATGTTATTTATTTATTTATTACGAAGCCTACATTGATGCCAATATGTGTTCACAGCGAGCTCAGAACATGCTGGTCATAGACCCAATACGGCATAAATTCCGCCCATTTACAGTCAGGGGAGGGATGATATAAAAGTGAAGCTTCCATACCAGAATTGGATCCGGAAAACCATGGCAAAACCGGCCTGATTCTGGAGAACCGGCGGAAATACAATGATGATGAGTTTTTACAATTAAAGTACGTTAACATCAATGGGAAAAATCAAATGAAAAATCACAAACTAAAATCTAGATTGGATAAGAAATTTCATATCAATGGTCCGAGAATTCGCGATTTAGAAAATTTGAAAAATGTCAGAAAATTTACTGCGTAGAACGTAACAGATGCCTTAGATTATTTTTAAACGCGACTCGAAATTTTAAATTCCTAATTTCGACCGGTATACTATTCCAAAAGTTAATTGCAGAGAAACTAAATGCACGAGTGTGACGGATGCGATTCAACACACCATACACCTTTTGCAATTTACACTTGTCATGTTCTTGGAAAGTAAAGTTTTCGTCAAAAATAACACCAAGGTTCTTTATTGACTTGTAGAATTCAATTTTTTCTTCACCTATTTTCACTTCATTGATCATATCAAAATTCAACCGACCCGTTTGGTGCTTTGAACCAATAATCATTACTTTTGACTTAAAACTATTTATAATGATACCGCGACGTTTAAGAAAATCATTCAAGTTGGCAAGGTCAGAGTTTATTTTATCGATACCGTCGTCAATTTTATCAAAATCAAGTTCGATATGTGCTTGACAATCATCCGCGAACAAATGGCCTTTCATATTTTCAAACACATTGAGAGTATCATTAAAGTCCGCAAGAACAACCAAAAATGCCCTTGGAAAAACAAAGAACTTCGACACCTCAAGAACTTAAGGAAAAAAGCCTGGGATTACTGGAAGCTGACCAATGATAAGCAGCCATTTGAAAAATTGCACGAGGAATTCAGTGCAAAAAACACTGAACTATACAATCAGTACGTCGACAAAATGAAATCAAACTTGAAAAATGATCCTTCTTCGTTTTGGCAATATGTTAACTCTAAGAAGAGCACTGATAACATTCCAAAAACCATGCGATTCTGTGACACCAAGACATCCAGCGAATCAGAGCAAGCAAATTTATTTGCGGACTTCTTCGGGAGCAATTACTCCACATCAACGACACCAAATAATCTACCGTCACCTCAGTCTGAGAACACCTCTTGTTTCCAGCTTGACCTCGATTTTGTCATGACTGAAATGACGAAGGTCAACACCAAGAAAGGTGTTGGACCTGACGGTATTCATCCGTTGATTTTAAAGGAGTGTGCCCAGACGCTTGCTAGTCCGTTGACCAAAATCTTCAATGAGTCGCTTTCATCTGGCATTTTTCCCGACGAATGGAAACGATCGAGTGTATCACCCATATTCAATAAGGGCGCCAGATCGGACATTGAAAACTACAGGTGCATAGCAAAACTACCAACGATCGCTAAATTCTTCGAGCACCTCGTCAACGTAAATTTGCTTGAAATTGTTTGTGATCGCATCTCGCCCAACCAACATGGATTTATGAAAGGACGATCTACAGCATCAAACTTAACCGAGTTTGTGTACTACGCCCAGAGTGGCCTGAACATTGGAGCTCAAGTTGATGTCCTGTACACGGACTTTACGAAAGCCTTCGATCGAGTTGATCACAACATTTTGATTCAAAAATTGAGGTCATTCAATCTACCTCAAAACTTGCTGGCATGGCTTAAGTCGTACCCGGAAAAGCGTATCCAATTTGTCAAGCACGGAGCAAGTGAGTCGAACGATTTTACAGCGTCGTCGGGTGTCCCACAGGGGAGCCACCTTGGACCAACACTTTTCCTGCTATTCATCAACGACATCGTGGATCAAATGCCCCCAGACATCATGATATTACTGTTTGCTGATGATATCAAAATTGCCAAAATCATCAAGTCTCAGCATGATTCGGAGATACTGCAACAAGCCATCGACAAACTTTAACACTGGTGTGATGTGAATTTGCTGCACCTTAACCTCAAAAAATGTGCAGTGCTATCTATCTACAAGAAACGTCAGCATTTGGAAACAAGCTACACCTATGGCGACCACACCTTCGACAAAATGACTGAACACAAGGACTTAGGTGTTCTAATTGACAGAAAACTATCATTTGCCAAACACATTGACATGGTCACTGCGAAGGCAACGGCTGCACTTGGCTTTGTCAAGCGCTTTTGCCATGACATCACTGACGTTACCACACTAAAGTCGCTGTATTTTGCATTGGTTCAATCTCACCTCGACTACTGCGCCATGGTATGGCTTCCATTCCACAAAACCCACAGTGACAAAATCGAATCCGTGCAACGCCAATTCACTATGTACGCTCGTCGAGAATACCCATCCGTGCATAACCAATACTCAATCACACCGTACGAGCAACGATTGTCGGACTTGAACATGATTAGTCTTCGCCGTCGACGTGTCAACGCGTCATTGAGTTTTTTCTACGACATCATCAACGGTAACGCTAACTGTCCAACGGTTAGTGACAAAGCCTCATTTAATGATGGGCGTTCATTGAGACACAGCGAGCAATTCAGAGTCAATGACAAGCACATGAAGCTGGTGCGAGAAGCTCCAATTCCTCAAATGTGCAAAATGGCGAACATGGTGCCGGAACTGTTCACAGCAGCGACCTCAAAGAAGAATTTTGCATCATCAGTTCGCAAAATGACGGACATCACTTTTGGATCGCTTTGCAAACTCAAATGACTACCTGGCCGCCTCGCCAATTTTTTCATCCAGGTAACCTCATTTTTTGTATATGTTCTCTACGAGAACACGTAGATACTACCCACACTAATTATGGAATTACGATTTTCACGTTGCCGTTAAACCCGACCCATGATCTCGAGCGGACAAACCCATCAAAGACAACACAGATGCCCGTGTGCCATTTTCTTTGGAATGCCGCTGATTGCAACAAATATGAGCAGGACTGAGTGCCAATTTCCAACCACCCGCGCGGTATTCAAATGAGCTCACACAAATCACGCAGCAAAAATCAATGCTGAAATTCTGACGAATTATTTTCCGTACATTCCTTCCATATGTATTGAAATGATGATACCTTTCTGTGATTTTTACACTTATTTATTGTAAATTCATTTTGTTCTTTGTTAAAGCCATCCACGAGTTGGCGACTTAATATTCTTATCGTTGAAATCAAAGAACCTTCTTCATTTAACCAGATTTTGTACACTATATAAACTTTTTATGAAGGTGTTCTGTTCTTTGCTAAAATTCAATATAAAATCAATAGATGGCGCTGCATTTCTCTGTATAAATCATGTAAGTTAAAGCTATTTTGGTTTGTGTCTGCGATAATTTAAAGCTGTTTATAGTCAATTGATTGTTGTCTTTGACAATAGTGGAAAGCTGTTGAAGGTTCTTTGAATTATTTATCAAATAGCATCAAATGCTCTAGTTACGTTTCAAATCATAGTCCATGTCAACTCAATGCACTCTGCAATCAACATGAATCTGCCTTTACAGACGTAAAACTTCTCGTCAATTTATCTACCGGTATAAATTGAGCGACGACTTTTGCTGTCCTAAAGTCTCAAATTAACGCGTAATCAAGCGCTTCACATAGCCCTTGTCCCTTGAAAACGTTTACCAAAGGTTATCTTGGACCGTTTGCCATAGACTAATATCGGGCATTTCATCTTGGTTGCATGACTGTTTTCGTTTTCATGTTCCTACTATTGTGATTACCGCATAATTTACGAAAAGAGCATGGTTTTTAACGAGGCGAGAACTGATAGTTATCGAAACCTATTGCTACTAATTGTTTATTATTTTAAATATGTAACAGTCTTGCACTCTTTT
>NW_022596687.1:0-5761 GCF_009176505.1 Sitodiplosis mosellana | reverse complement strand
GAAAATGCAGCTTGATGTTTTTTACGGAGATTTCAAAACTGCGTTCGACCGAGTCTGGCATCGTAAACTCATCGAAAAAATTGCTCACTTCAAAATTGGACGTAAAACTGCCAAATGGCTATGTGACTTTGTCATCGATCGATTCAATTTTGTTAAGATTGGCCAATCCAAATCCAGATCATACTCGTCGCCTTCTGGTGTGCCTGCTGGAAGTGTGCTTGGCCCAATTTTGTTCACCATGTTCATAAACGACATAGTTGTTAGTGTTGAAAAATCTACGGTGCTGCTATTAGCAGACGATATCAAGATTGCAATCGAAATTCGTGGCACAACCGCAAATAACAACTCGAATCACCTTCAAAATGACATCGATAAACTCATCGACTGGTGCAATAATAATCGACTGTTCTTCAACAATCAAAAATGTGCAATGCTTACGTTATGTCGGAAAAAATCATCTATCGTCGTTAACTACACTATGGGAGATTACTTAATTGAGAGGAAGGAAGAGATTCGCGATCTCGGCGTTCTGATCGATAAGCAGCTACACTTCGGCCATCACATCGAACAGAAAACCGTACAAGCGAGACGCATGATTGGCTGTATCAAGCATTTTTCAAACGGAAACTTTACATATGACACACAAAAAATATTGTATTTGGCTCATGTTAGGCCTATTTTAGAATTTGCTTCAGTTATATGGAGCCCATATCAGGATATTTATATTGGAGATATCGAATCGATACAGAAGCAATTTGTTATTTATTTGCTAGAAAATAGAAGAAATGCTACTTCATTTAGACTAACTCCATACTTTGATAGGTGTAAGCAACTTAAAATGCAACCATTAGACTTAAGAAGAGAAATTGCTGATGCAGTTATTGCTTATGATGTATATAAATGTAATATCAATGACGAATTTATTAGTTCGAAATTTGTGAGGCTTGAACAACGTCGTACATTAAGAAATAACAGAACACTTAGTGAACCTCTATTTGATACCGATTATTTACGTCAACAACCGATTGCTCGTATGATTCGTTGCATAAACAATTTCATAACACTTGTAAATACTGCTGGAACTAGAGACTCATTTAAGTCGAATATTGAAAAATTCTTGTCAACCCAAAGAGAAAATGTAAATACAAACAACTGATGTATTTTTATTGTAAAAATTTAAATCATATTCAGCCAGTTTTTTGGCGGTGAAATAAAATTCAAATTCAAATTCCATCCGAAGCGTTTGAAAAATTAAAGGCTTTTGCTGATTTTTTCTGCCGCATTTTCATTCGAGCTATCGACTTATGCGTTTATTGAAGTCACGCCATTCAGTAAGTGTGTAATGCCGCAATCCAACAATTTGATTGGATTATTTTTTTAGATTTACGGTCAATTTATGTTGTTGGGGTTAAATATTTAACCCGAG
The DNA here is from genome assembly GCF_009176505.1 of Sitodiplosis mosellana. NCBI lineage: Eukaryota > Metazoa > Arthropoda > Insecta > Diptera > Cecidomyiidae > Sitodiplosis > Sitodiplosis mosellana. Next base: position 4,335 of record NW_022596687.1, on the reverse strand, counting down.
GGTTAAAAATTTTAACCCGAGGGTTAAATGGTCAATTTATGTTGTACTTTTCCATACAAAATTTTTAACCCCCGGGGGTTAACTTTAACTTTTGATAAATATTTAACCCCCGGGGGTTAAAATTGCGAGTTAAGGAACATAAATTGACCGTTAACCCGAGGGTTAGCATTTTAACCCGAGGGTTAAATTAGATTTAACCCTCGGATTTTAACCCGAGCTCTGACCATAGGTTAAGTCCGAGGGTTAACTTGAGCGAGGTATTCGTATCGACATATCATGTATGTAGAACATAATTTAGCAATGAATAATGACGAATGGAGTTGAAAAACTAGCCAAAATGGGATGAATTTTAGGGAAAAAATTTATGATTCCCAACGGGTATTTTTAAGCTTCTTTGATGATTTGAAAGCAGAAATAGCTTAAATAGAAAGAACACGCAGAAAAATTGAGAAATATGCAGCAGACAGTTAAAATAAAACTGAATTGGGCATGTTTATATAGTAAAATCAGCCGAATTTATACCCCGAATGCGTTGCGCGACATCGACCGCCTTATGACATACAAAAAATGATGAAACAATTGTGTTTGAATGCAAAATGAAAGGATTTATTGCTTTCACTGGTCGAATCATAGCGACAACTAGAATGTTAGAGTAAATTGAATCGATGCCAATTCTAGAACTGAACAACGCGCAATGTATGAAATTTGGCATATATATGCGCGCCAGTTATATACTCGTACAAGTCTCTTAGGTCTCGATTTTATGGGACAGTGACCTTTAAAAGGATTTTCGCGTATTTTGAGTAACTGATCAGATATAAGGGATATCAGGTAAAAAAAACACACAAAACTACGTGTGCGCACGTGTAGCCAATATCAAACAACGAAATGTCAATATTAAGTATATTATACGTTCACACACACGCACGCAATACAATGCAAAATCCTACGGATGGCACGGCAGTCCGTGCAATGCTGTATTTAGCACTTAAATCGTTCGGAACAGCACGTAAACGTATTTGTGAGTACGACAGCGTTCCTGTGTCACTTAAAATGATATCAGCTATTTTGAGAGATAAATTCACATGAGCGTCACTCCATTTTAACCTCGTCTAGAGGTTTTTTTTCACCTGCAATCACTATTTTTGTAAGACTTTTTGGAAAAATACAATTATTGATACATTTGTATCAGTGATACAGTGTCACAAACACTGAAAAACACATTTTCACTACAATAAAAAAGCTCCATTTTCTCTCGTAAAATACCAAATATGTACATTTCAAAAAATGAAAAACTGTTGCAACAAATGTGTACACTCATTATTTCTTTCAAAAACATTAGTTTCCACCAATCAAAGCTACAGGAAATACACTTCTTATGTATCTTCCGAACAAAATTTGTTTAAATACATTCAAGTGTAAAAATACCGATTTACCACCAAATCCACATGAATTGACTGCTCAATTATTGGTGGAATTCCATAATTTTTATGAAAAAAATGTAGTGTCCTAACATGAAAACATCGTCAGAGGCTTATTTTTTATGTTTCTTGAACAAATATATCATTTTCCAATCAAAAAGATCAAATTGAAAAATTCACTTCAATTCAACCTATTTTGAACTATGCAATGGCTTCAGATCGCATTTTTACCACTTTAAATCGTTTTCCCGTTGAAAATTGATTGGATATAGCCTTTTACCAAGCATTTTAGACCCGCCTTAACATAGTTTGGACGAATTTTTCATAAAAATTCACTTTTTTCATAAAAATCACATAAATATTGCCACGTGTGTGTGAAAATTTTTGAAAGTCTTGTAAAATGACAACGATCCGCTATTAGCAGGTGGATGTTTGAGTTGATCTAAGGTGAAAAATCAGTTTTTGCATAAAGTTCAGGATTTTTAATCATTTTGGATCATTTTCTACATTATTGAAGATGAAATTGAATTTTGATGATACTATTTCTGCTTTAATTTGCACGAAGATCGTTTTTGAGTAGTTCAAGCCTTTGATTTAAGCTTTTTTCGCCATTTTTGAACCCGAGGGTTAACTTTTTAACTTTAACCCCCGGGGGTTAAATATTTACTTTTAACCCTCGGGTTAAATATTTAACCCCAACAACATAAATTGACCGTTAGTATTTTTAATTTGGAATTCTTTGAAAAAGCGCTGTCGTAAATTAAACTAATTTTATTATCATCTACATCCAGCACTTCTAAATCGGGAAGCTCACTAAATAATCTCGGATCTATTTTTTTTTTATTTGATTGTGCGAAATGTTTATTGTTGATAGCTTGGGCACTTTTGAAAATGTCCATTTTGTAAAGTTCTTTGATTTGGTTGTATGAAAAGTCCACTTCCGTCAGTTGTTTGGTGTTATTGAATAGAGAACCGTGTACTTCCGTTAAATTATTGTAGGACACATTTAACCGCTTCAAATATTGAAAATCCAAATGTAGGCTGTCTGATACCGTGAAGATTGAAAAAGAAATGTCCAACGTCTGCACATTTCGATACAAAATAAATCTGAATTCGATTGATTCGGCAGAGCAGTTCTGAATTTTTAGCACTTTTATAGAAGAAAAATAACACTCTTCAGTCTTCATAAACATAATAAAATGTTTCTTTGCAAACAATGTATCGTGATTCATGGTTTTCTTGATATAAATCATCATACATCTCTTGACATCCATGCATTGTTTTGGCCAAAATCAAAACCAACACGCAAGCCATAACAAATCTCATTTTGTCAAACAGTAACAGTACATGAAATTAAACCGTTTCGGACCAGACTTAAAACTGAAACTAAGCAGAAATCTCATTTATTGTTCCCTTTTGTACATTTCAATTGTATTTAGTAACCAAGGTCCTCAAGGTTTATCAATTCCAAGAGAAACTCCCGCTTGATATATTTAAAAATGTAACAAGTTAAAAACTTAATGAATAATTTAGGTTTTCTTCGTATATCTTTTCGCCAAAAAAGAAATGTTCTGCTAAATCTATTTGCAATGCTCAATTTCATGTAACAAAATACTGCTGTCGTTTTTAAAATCTAAGGGATTTCCATTTATTTCGTCCATTCAACAATTCACTGTCCAAGTGGTCAAACTGTGGAGATGTGCTCACTTATACGGAGATGCGCGGAGTTGTGCGGAGATAGATGAAAACAGTATATAAGAACCTGTGTACGCATAGTAACCATTGCGCGCACATACAAACGCAGGCTTACGTTTGTGTTGTATACTGTTCTTTTGTATCTCCGCACAACTCCGCACTTTTCCGTATAAGTGAGCGCATCTCCACAGTTGAACCACTTGGGTGCTAGCATTTTCTTCTTCATTTCTACAGCATTAAAATGAGAAGCGTTTCCGTTAGTTTTATCAACAAATGATTTCATTCTAGTTAATCTCTCTGACATTTTCGGGCTGGTCCGAAAGATTTAAGTGCAACGCTGTATTTGATACTTAAATCGTTCGGACCAGCATCGTGAGTATCAACAACAAACGAAATTTCGAAGAAAACAACGAAAATCATTTTCAAGCTATTTTTTGCCCACGATTAAGGTTATTCATAAAGTGAGTCACTACTTATTGGAAACAAACACTTTTAATTGATTGAAACTTTTCTGGATGATTTGTAATTTTGCTAAAGTTGCAATGGAATCTTCAGAATATATTTTCATTCGGTTTCTATGTCAGAAAATATGTAACGATTGAATCAAATAAACCAGGGAGGGAAAAATAAGTGTTATGTGCCTTTATATGTTAGACTTTTAACTCGAAATTTATTTAGAAAAACAAAAGATACAATTGTTGAAAATGTGAATGAAAATAAAATTAAAACTATCAATGAAACGGCTTTTTCATGTACTAATTCAAAGTGTCCTATATTGTATTAAGACTCAAATCATTTTAGACAATTGAATTGAATCTGGTGCTACGGACATCGCTCTTATTTAATATCAAAATACAACTTGAAACTCGTTTGCTTCATTAACTACAAAATAATACTTGGAATTATTAATAATTTTTAATGCTTTCCGATGTTACCATTTTCAAGGATGAATGCGTATTGTTGCCAGTGTCTTATCAATGTGCGTTTGACCCATGACATACTCTAATTATCATATTTTGTCATCAACGATTTTGTTCAAAGTTTCCATCAAAGTATTCATTAGAGAACAAATAAAACCGAAAAAAACTAGGGGAATTTATCAATCGCGAATCCATTCGCAAATCTCATACAAATTACGAATGTTTGACGAATGCATTCGCATTCATGCTTCTATTTTACTTTTCCGTACACAACGTGTCAAGGGAAAGTATAGGAATTG
>NW_022596686.1:0-5874 GCF_009176505.1 Sitodiplosis mosellana | reverse complement strand
AATTTGGAGAAATTGAATTTAATTTAATATTGTATATATTGTAAATAAACCACCTCTGGCAAAGAAACGCTGTATGGTGCAGAATAATAATAATAATAATTTTTACACAAACTTTAAAATAAGTAGCAATATTAACTGTGATATAGCCATCCATTGAGTTGGTGATCAACTTTTGACCTGCCATTAATTTATAATTTATAATGGAAACTACCGTTTATGTTAATGTATTTGCAAGTATTGTAAATCTGTTCTTATGTCTTTCGGTCTCTACTAAATTACAAATTCATAACTACCAACAGGGACTTGTTAGATTAGACATAAAACTTTTCTTCAATGTATCACCTCTGGATAAATTGAATGATGACTTTTGCAGTCATTAGGGCTGTCACTACAGTGTTAACGCTTCAGTAGGTCTTTCATTTTTTGCACGTTTAAGTTAGGCTATATTGGACCGTTTACATTTCGGCTACCTATGCATTTCCATGTATTGATTAGGTTATCTTGTGTCAATGCTTTTTAGACCAAATTGTTATACCAATCGAGAAAGACTATTACAACTATTTATTGTATAAAATTACCATATATTGTACAAACACAAAAAGATCAGGTTTTTCACGACTCTTGGAGTCGTTTTCCTGCAAACCAAAATATTCAGCCAGTTTTTGGCGGTGTGAAATAAATAAATAAATAAATAATGGGCCATGGTTTTGAGTAAAGGTGCTTCTGCCAGGAGTTAACGACTATAGGCGTTCCCACATTTCAGGAAGAACGAATTTCTTGATGAAACTTAGTTTTTACACCAGTACTCCGGTAATTATTTGTTTTTTACCTATCTATTCAAGAAGTAATTTGTTCAGACGATCACGCAGAAGCGATTCTATACTCTCAAAGCTACAATATGTTTCAGGAAATGGGTTGAAATGGGTAAAATTCGTGGAAAATGGTCAAAATTAGTTACTGTAGTAACATTTACAACTTTTGAAATGTACGGTTCAACACATGAATGTCAGATTCTAGTTGCTGGCGAGCCGATATTAACCCCATACTTCGTTTTGGTGAGTTGGTGGATTCAGCATAATATCGTATAATGTACGGATGCCATTCGTGGTTGAAAACCACTAATGAAATTCGTAGAATGTACTCATAAATTCGTACATTGTACGCGCGGAAATTTTTCAGTGCTAACAAATATTTATATCAAATAAACCACCTCTGGCGAAGAAACGCTGTATGTTGCAGAATGATAATAATAATATAAAGATAGAAGACCGGTGTCTTCTGCAATGTTTAGAAAGTTTCAAGAACAATGAATGTTTTGGAACATTTCAAGATCTTCATCTTTGCTTGAGATACTTGCCGGATCTTCTTGAGATCTCTTACCAGAAAAACAAAAATGATTCACATGTAAACGTGCGGTTTCGGCTAATCCGATTTTTATTCCCAACGACACATCGAACGCTGTGCCTTCTCATCGCTGTCGCAATCTGGTGTTAGCAAGTGTACAAACAAAATGTCAAAATTAATGTCAAATTAGTCAACAGAAGTGCTTGTAGTTCACTTGCTAGCACCAGTTGGCGCTTCAGGACTATTTTATATGGGAACTTGTTATGGCGTGAAAATTCGTTCTTATTTATTCATCTAAATCAATTGTTAAATTGTGAAATTGTATTAGCATTTAAGAGAATAGGGAAAGAGAGCGACTAGAGCTAGATTGCATGTAAAGAAAACACATCACATGTATTGAGAGCAACTGAAAAAACGTACTAGTTTTGACAATGAAAACTGCTATAAAATGCAAGAATAGCGCCGTGTAGCGGCTGGTGAGGTGATTTATGGGCTAGCGATGTCAAACACCACTGTCGAAACGTCACCTGCTCTCGTTCTTCTCACGCTACATACCAACGGATCCGGACGTGCGGAGCACACATTTTTGCAAAACGAGACCAGGTGAACCGTAAGTGTTTGAATCGACAAAGAAAACATTGCAAAAGCCAAATAACTAATCTGACACGAATATCAGTGGTTTTTCGTACCCCCATTCCATCGAACAGTAATTGCCGAGCGAAAGACGTAATTCGCCGTGACGAAGAAGGGTTTTGGGCCGAGATTATCATCGTGAGAGAGAAATCACGACGAAACCATCGACTGAGATAGCGCCGAGGGTCGCGCCGACACCAGCCCATCGGCCGGGCCAACGCCGAACGTCTGAATGTCCATCGAACATCAAATGAGATAGAAATAAGTAAGCCATTGTCACAAGTCGCTCTCACCAACAGAACTAAGTCGAAATAAAATCAAAGCTAGAACAGGTTATTTGCATTCTTTGGTTTTACGCACTGCATTATGTCGTTTGCACTGAAGGTTTGTAGGTGGTATTCACTTAACATACTACTGAACTCAAACACATGGCTCCCCAGCAAACAATTAAAGTTAAATGACATTTGCTGTCAGAGTGTAAACAGAGGTTTTTTTTGCCGCTCTGCATTCAAGAATTTATTTTCAAGTTTTTTTCAGATTTTTGGAACGTTTTTCAACTTTTCTTTGCTACAAGGTGATAATTCAATGTAAAATTTCATCGGGAAAAGTGAAGTTCATAGCAATTAACCAAAATCGACGGAAGAAAACTGAATTGTTTTGTTTTGTTTTGCCGCTTGGACCAATAACAAATAAACATAACCTCAACATGTCAACAACACAACCACACTGCTGCGGAAAACACGATTGTAAAGGATTGAGATACAACGGATGGTCACTAAATTGCCGATTTTGCAAGGAAAAAATAATTGTGGAATGTTTACGAAATCGAGACGAGCTGAGAACAAAAGAGCTGCTGTACGTTTTCGGATTGATGTCGAAAAAACAAACGGATAGTGGTGGTTTCAAATGGGAAGTGCTTGAAAATGATCCGAATAGAACGGCTGCATTCTCCCAAATGTTCAACGTCGATTCACCATTCGGAATTACATGTGAATCGTGTGTGGAAAAAATTGAAATGCTACTAAGCACTCACAATGATGATAACACCGGAGCTGGCCACTCAATGCCACATCAAAATGTATTAAACATGCAACAAATGAGTGACTTAATTGCCGAATCGGTTGAGAAGAAAATAAGTGATAAACTGAATGAAAACATGACACATTTGAGCGATACAGAACCATCTAATCGCAAAATCAACATGAGTACATATCGCAAAACACTGCCTGTATGTGATGAAAATGGTCTCTACTCATTATACATTTCCAAGGCTGATAAATCCGTTACAACTGAGGAAATGATTAATTACGTGATGGAAAAAACAGATCTGAACAATAGTGTTTTCAAAATTAAAATGCTACCCAGTAGAGGCAACCGAAAAACATACACCGCTTTCAAGTTGACGACGCTTTCACCTGAAGTCTGTGAAAAAATCATGTCTATCACCAATTGGTCAACAGAATTTCGTGTAAGAGCGTTTGAAAAAAAATATCGAATGCGTAAAAGCAAAAAACGGCAAAATCTGCGCTCTGAAATACGGCAGGAATTGAAACGGTCAAATCGAAGTGTAAACAATCATATCCGGAACAATAACAACAACAACAATGAGCGTCGAGGCATGAATAATCAACACAAACGCCGACGCGAGAATCGATCATATGAATTTGGCTACAATAATCGAAATCGAAATCGTAATAATCACAACGGTCGATATAATTATGAACCTCGCCATCATGAACATCGTGTAAATCATGCGTATCGTGAACAATTGCCACAGACCAATATGCCGTCTCCTTTTTGGTACCAAATGCCATATTTCTACCCTCCACCTCAGCAACAGGTTCATTCTCAGCCCACTATGCCACTATTCCATCCGCACTATACACACGCACAACATACACCACATCAAACATTCCAACCGTTCAACGTTCAAAATCACAGTGGAATGTAAGTCACACAATGCTTGATGACGTTTTGATATACTGCAATAATTTGAACGGCGTGAAAAGTATAGACAAATCAGTTGATTTTTTGTCCGAAGTTTTAGCAGCGATTTTTAAAATTTACATGTTGAGCGAAACGCACCTCAACGCAGATGTTTCTTCATCAGAGATATTTCCGCCGAACTTCGAAGTATTCAGATGTGATAGATCACCTGCCACTGAACAGTTTCAGCGTGTCAAGAGAAAAGGCTGGGGAGGTGTTCTTATCGCAATCGACAAAACATTCAATCCGCAATGTATCGGAACAGCTGAACATCTTGGTGCTGAACAAGTATGGGCCAAAGTAAAATGCAACGGCAGAAACTTGATACTGATCCAAGTTTACATAAGACCAGATTTACCGATGGAAGTTTATAAAGCCCATATGAATGCATTGCGTGAAGTGGCATCAAAAGCAAATCAAAATGATGTACTGCTTGTATCAGGTGATTTCAATTTGCCCAATCTGATTTGGTACACATGCAGCACCAATGATCATGAGCATCACCTGATATCAATTTTGAGCCGAATCCAGAAGTAGCGGTTGCAGTAAATGTAGTGGACGAAAAAGAAAAAATTGTCATCGATACTTGCCCCGAGCTGGGTTTGTTTCAAATATGTACTCACCACAATGAAAACAAACGAATGTTGGATTTGCTATGGACGAATGAGCCGCACATGTTCACGTGCAATATGAGCAAAAGTAAAATAGCAAAAAATGAAACACACCATCAGGCACTCGAAGTCATCATCCATGACAAAATTGACACCAAATCTGATGATGTGATTACATACAAAGACTTCAAACATGCTGACTACACATCGATCAATAATTTTTTTGATAATGCCAACTGGAACAATGTTTTCAACGGAATGGATTTAAACGATGCAATTGATCAGTTTTACGCAATAGTCAACACTGCAATTGATACGACTGTTGAAATGAGAACGAAGAAACACCAAATTCACCCGAAGTGGTTTGATAATGAACTGATCAATTTGAAGAACAGAGTAAATACATTGCACAAAATGAAGAAGTTTGATTCTACAAACGAGACGTGTAAGGATCATGCTGAACTACGTCGTGAGTATAAAAAGAAATCTCGTTCTGCTTTTAGAAACTACAAACTCGAAATGGAACAATTGATAAATGAGGATCCACAGAAATTCTTCGAGTATGTAAGAACGTGCAATAATACCAATAACGATCTTCCAAATGAAATGGAATATGATGGCAACAAATGCACCGACCCATACGAAATTGCCAATTCATTTGCTACACACTTTGGAAGAGCATATACACAACCGATTGATGGATCCGAAGCAAGCTATGATAAAAATGATCCGATATTATTCGACCGATGTGCGAACTTCCCACGTATTAATGTTACTGAGGAATTGGTTATGGAAAAAATCCACGATTTGCCAAACAATTTGGTGTCTGGTCCCGACGGAATACCGAATATGTTCATCAGAAACTGCATTCACACATTGCTGAAACCAATAACACACATATTGCGTGAATCGTTAAATTCTGGTTATGTACCGAACACATGGAAACGCTCTTATGTAAGACCAGTGCACAAAAGTGGAGCTAAATACAAAATTGAGAACTATCGTGGAGTGGCATTACAATGCATAATACCAAAACTGTTGGACTCGATAGTGGCAAATCATTTGAATTATCACATGAGGAACATCATCGATGACAGCCAGCATGGTTTTGTCAAAGGAAGGTCAACAGTAACGAATCTGGCTGAATTTACTTCACATACGTTAGTCAACATGCAACATGGAACTCAAACTGATGCAATATATCTCGATCTTGCTAAAGCGTTTGACTCGGTTGACTTGAACCTACTCATACACAAGCTGAAAATTATGGGATTGAATAAACAAATACTGAAATGGATAA
>NW_022596685.1:0-7082 GCF_009176505.1 Sitodiplosis mosellana | reverse complement strand
TTCATTTCCTGATTGCGGCCTAATTTCAATCCATAAAATGAATTTAGACCGCGCGGTCTAATTTCATTTTCTGATGGCGGTCATAATTCACGCGGCCAAATTTCACCGAGCCTTTATTCATGGGAATCTTTTATGCAATACAAATGTATGAGGCGTTTTTGTTGTGCATTTTGACTTGAGGCTTTTTTATGATAATTTTGATAACAAGGAATGCGAATTTCGATGTGGCGATAGCACCAATGGATTGGGCACAAAAAATACTGTATCAAAATCGAAAAAAAAAATTTAAACTTTTTTTTCGATTTACGGCTGTATTGCGACCGTCAACATGGGAAGTTTGTATGAAAACCTCGGAGCGCCGCTGGTATTGCATTGGCTTCTATGGCCAAATGTACGGTGTCATTCGATGTAGAGGCGCTTTTTCCTTCAATCCCGATTGACAAAGCGTTAACAGCACTGAAATCACACCTCCTCAAACACAACGTTCCACACGAAGAAGCCGGAACAATTTTACTCGCAGCAAAAATGTGCATGGAAACCAACTATTTTGAGTTCAGAGGAAAATTTTACAAAATTGAATCAGGAACGAGCATGGGAAACCCGTTATCTCCACTCATCGCAGAGGCATTCATGTCTAAGTTTGAAATGGATTTAAAATCCTCCGACAAACTACCACGCATTTGGCATCGCTATGTGGACGATGTGTTTGCCGTTATAAAAAAGAGCGAGTTAAAGAACATCGAAACTATGCTCAACACGCAATACACAGAAATCAGTTTCACCAGCAAAACCGAAAACGACAATAAATTGGTCTTTTTGGATTTAGAATTGCAGAAGAAAAATAAACAAATTGATATCGCGATCCACCACAAAATAACCAGCACAATGCGCTACATACCGAGTGAGTCATACGGCCCCATACAACACAAATTAGCTGCGTTTCACTCACTTGCTCATCGTCTCGTCAATCTGCCACTCTCCGTTGAAAACTACCAACGGGAATACGATTACATCGTTCGCGCAGCCAAAATTAACGGTTACAGCGAGAGCCTAGTGAATAACATCATCAAAAAACACTCGAAAAAACACATTCAATCGAATTTGTCGACTTTGTTCAGTCAAAATAGAGCCATCGACAAGAAGGAGGATTTGAAACGAGTATCGATGACGTTTGCACCAACAATAACAAACCATCTCAAAACAACGTTCAGACATCATAACATGCAAATAGTTTTTTCAAATCCATACAAAATCAAGAATCAGCTGATCAGCACGAAAGACAGAAAAGAAAATTTGGAGAAACCGGGTATTTATCAAATCGAATGCAATCAATGTCATCGAAAATATTACGGCCAAACAAAACGATCTGTTGAGCAACGATTCAAAGAACACAAGCATTACATTCTAAATAACGAACCGAGACGCTCAGCATTTGCACACCACATAATCAGCGAAAACCACTGGCCGGTGAATTTGAGCGACGTCCGGCTGCTTAAGTGTGTGCACGACGATAGGAAATTAGATGCCTACGAAAGTATGTACAGTCGTCGAATCTCAAACTCAACCGATTGACTTTTAGAAAAAATGATGAAAAATTAGAGCGATATTGTCAACAGAATAATATTCACAACGAAATAACACACAATCGTTGTAGTGAGAAAGAGTCGCAAGCGTGTTTGCATATATAGCTGTCACGCTCACCATCACCATCATAAACGCACGCATACACACAAGCAGCTATGTTGCTGTTATCCGTATTGTTGTCTTTCATTCCATCATTCTAACTCTGTATGCTTGTATCGTAAATGAAAGAGTGTGTTACGCTTTTCTTGTTTCACTCACATAAACGTCCCATGCATTTCAAGTGTCAACGAATAAACAAACATAACCAGGGTTTCATAAGTATTGTAATATCAGGGCTTTATTTTCAAGTCTCCATGATTCAAATAAAAAAAATAACAAACTATATAGAATGCTCTGTAATAAAAATAACTAGTAACAAATAAAAAAAAATGAATGAATGACTAAATAAATGAGGAAAAAAATAAATTGCCGGCGAAACAGAAAAAAAAATCAATTCAATATCGAATTGTATGCCCGTCATGATCAATGACCTCTTCGAATCGGGTCTTTAGTGACCGGTACAGATTGTGATAGTAATCTGAAAATATTCAAAATAACACATTTAATTGTGATATTTGGAATTTTGTGTAGCCATTTCAAAGAAAAAAATCTCACCTTGGCTCTGAGCATTCCAACGCTCAAGCACAACAGCGTGCAATCTGTCCTCATTCCTTGGAATGATTTCTGGCCAATCCCTTTCCATTTCAGCCCAGAGATTCTCGATGGGATTGAGATCTGGGCTTTTCGGTGGCCATGCCAACAGTTCGAAGCGCTGGCGCGAAAAGAGAGCCATCACGTCACCAGATTTGTGGATAGGCGAATTGTCCTGCATGAAAATCCGCGGCGTTCCATCATCTTCGAATCGATTCATTATTGGGATGACATGAGTTCTGAGGATCCTCACATAGTTTTGCCAAATGAAGCGTCCTTCAATTCGCACAAACGGTGTCACACGGTGGGACCCCCGAACCCAATAGCACCCCAATAATTACTGGTGATACGGCCACTTCGGTCCTGATCCTTCATATATTGAGGATCGTATCAAGAGTTGTCCGGACGATAAACTTTGGAACGCCGCAAAACTTCCGTGCAGAACAATTTTTCGTCGCTGAAGATGATCGATTGAAGCCTATCGTCATCCCATTGCTCAAGCATGACATGGCAGAATGCGATGCGGTTGATTCGGTTTTCAAGCGAGAGGCGAAGTTGATTGGCAGCCGTTCGACATTTTATGCCATGGCGGCGAAAAACCATCGAAATAGTGTGGTCACTCATACCATATTCACGAGCAAGACCGACTGCTGTTAAAAATGGATTTTCGGTTATGCGTTCAATCATGTCGGTTTCTTGCTGAGCATTCAAAACACGGGGTCGTGGTGTTCGTTGATGCTTATTGACGCTGCCTTCTTCTTGATGCCTCTTCCACCAAAATTTGCAAGTTGATACCTGAATTATGGGTCCACAATATTATGTCAAACCGGTAATTTAGAGCTAAACATAACAAATTTCAGTAAAAATATCACCCTTACACTACATCCAGTGCTGAAACTTTTCATTGTGACGATTTTGGATTTCATTTCTATCGATAAATGTGATCGATCCATGATTGCAATGATTTATTTCGCAACGATATGACAAAACGGAATGATTTCACAACGCGTGTGTCATATTGGTAATGAAAATGTGCAAGTGTGCAACATTTCAAAAATAAATAAACGAATATATGCATACAATTCATATTTTAAAAAATGATAATTTAAAAACATTTGAATTAATAGACAAAATATGGCATTTCATTCCATAGAACTAACCCCTGATAACAACAACAAAAATCATATGTGTTTCCAACAAGAATTCACGTGTGAATTCACATATGTAGGAAACTGGGTGAGACATATTCATGTAAACAAAACTACCAATACATATAAGCAGCTGAGTAACATGTCGCAGCCGCAAGCAGCTTGTTTTTCTCTGTATTGGCTTTGCACATGGATAGACCGTCCAAGCGTATCGGTGAAACGTCAAACTACTGATGATTCGCATGAAATGTTTTGGACGGTCTGTCAATATAATTTGCTGTGTGCATGCTTCCACTGTACACACAAAGTGACAACGACGCTCTGAACGCCGACAAAGGCAACATCGAGTCAGAGTTATTCAAGTATTGTTTTCAATCGCACCGTAACGCACAACACACTCAACACACAGCATCACAATAAACACATTCACTCACTCACTCACTCTCATTAAAATATTACACTTTTTCACACTCACAAACAGACATGCAAATCTCCATAGAACCTTTTTTCAATGTTTATGTTTTCATTTCTTGTTATACATTTGTTTCTCTCGCTCTCTGAAGCGTTGTCCGAAATCAATATGCAGCATTTTTGTTTTTAATCGTGTCGCTGAAGATGAGCAGTACACTGCTTGAAATGCATACGAAGTTAGGTTTAAATAAAAACGTTTTAGTAAACTCAAAATAATGGTGTTTGTTTATTTAATCAAATTATAAAGAGTTTACGTAATTGTTTCCCAAAGTAAATACAGCCTAATTCCCTAGGCGACACGCGATACTGGTCTCGGTCTTACCTCGGAAGTTCGTGGCTTAATTCAGAATGTGTAGGTCTCGGTCGTAATTTTATTTGACTTCCACGATGCAATTCTAGTGGCTCAGAGTTGATTTACTCACTCGTTTGACTTCTACGATGCAACTCTAGTGGCTCAGAGTTGATTTATCCACTTGTTTTCCCTTCTTTTCCTCGGTATTTTGTACAATTGGCCCCTCGTATCGACCACTATCGGATTCGGTAATTTTATCGTTTTTATTCGTTCAATTACAACATTCACTTGCGTTCAAATTGAATTCCGCCTCGTTCTCGTGTGCTCGTACGTCTTATTCGCTTGGTGATTGATGCAAGAGAGAACGACACACAGAATACCAATTTGACATGTTGCTTTTTGACACTCGTTCACTCGCGATTCTCATTGGTGTCGCCATCTATACTTGATTTCTAGCTACTTGGTACATGTTATTATCCTTAATCTAATTACAATTCATAATTCGTTTTGTTTGTATTTTATTTGGTTAATATTTTCGTCTCTCTAAACCAAAACAAGTGTAAACACCTGGCTGGTTTGATGGCCTAGAATACAAATCCGGTGGGATTTGGGCTGATCCATGGATTCCCAGGATTCGACCTGATTCTAGCACTTCAATTTCTTTCCGACGTGGTGAAATTCCATACAAAACATAGGTAAAATGACTTTACAGATGCACATAAAAGAGGAAGCACTGGAATCTGGCCAAATCCAGAGAATCCATGGATCAGCTGAAATTTCAGCTTACTTATGCTGTTTCGCTCACACTTATGTGCAATTTTTTCTCGTATAACAAGCTGTTGTGTTACGAACAACAGAGCCGCTCGCTTCGTTTCTCTTGAAAAACATTGCACACAAACACAAACACGAACACGATTGAACATGTTTCGCTTTACAAGCGATTATGAATGAACGTATTAAAGAGTTAGTGCCTTACAATATTGAGTGTGTGCAACATTTATTACGCGTCAATTTCCAAGAGTAATGAAGCGAGCAGCTCTGTTGTTCGTAACACAACAGCTTGTAATACGAGTAAAAACAGCATAAGTTCCCGGTGCTCGATTGTTTTCCATATAGGTAATCCGAATATGGGCAAGGTTCAATTATCTGACGACGTAACTAATATAATTTCATTTGCTGAAGATCTGGGGCCTGTTGCACAGTACTGTTACAATTTTTGTAAATTGTAATTGTAATTGTAAATACAATTCGTTGTAAAATTGTATTTACAATTCTACAATAATTGTAAAATTGTATTTACAATTTTACAATAATTGTAAAATTGTTTTTCAATAATGAATGTGACAGTCAAAAAGAAAAAGCGATCGATATCAAAATTATATTCACAATTTATAGGTTTTGTATTTATTTTGACTAAAAAATATTTTATTTCCAACCGCTTCTAAACTTCCATGTCATCGGCAAACTCAGATTAAGGACTTACAACTAACGATTTGTCACAAACACAAAAATCAATCTCATCAATCGAACCATTTAATTTTTCCAAATATGAATTATAATGCTGAAAAGTCTTTTAGACTGGAAGTCATTCATTGAAATTGTCAATGAAACAAAACAACACATCTGAATACATCTGAAACATAAATTGGTTTAAATATTGAGTATTTAACTTAAATACGCAGACTGACTGGAAAAATTAAATGGTTCGATTGATGAGACTGATTTTTGTGTTTGTGACAAATCGTTAGTTGTAAGTATGAATGTGACATTATTGAAAAACAATTTTACAATTATTGAAAAACCATTTTACAATTATTGTAAAATTGTAAATACAATTGTAAATACAAGTTTACAATTATTGTAGAATTGTAAATACAATTTTACAATTATTGTAGAATTGTAAATACAATTGTAAATACAATTTTACAACGAATTGTATTTACAATTACAATTACAATTTACAAAAATTTTAACAGTACTGTGCAACAGGCCCCTGATTAATTCGATATTTGATTTCGCAAATGTTGACGAAGACGAAAGAAAACGATTTATGAAGAGAATCAATCCAGCAGGTGCAGATAATATACCACGGGACAAATGAACAAAACAATGATATTAATGTCTGAAATGATTCCTTCAACGGCAAAAATTCAGCAATTACTTTCAAAGATGCAACATCAACAAGGCAAAAATACACTAAAATTAGACGAATTTCAAACTTCATTTTCCTCTTTGATTAAGTCATCTAAGAAGATTGCTAAACTAGCCGAAAAAATACAGAAATGCTAGGACCACAAAGAAAGGTATATTTAAAAAAGGAAACTTTATTAACACAATGCCTTAGGGCAAATTTTTCTAATATTCGCAAAAAAAATTCGGAAAGCCATTCGATATAGTACATATATATTTGAATTTCATTATTATGCAAACGTCGTTTTGGGGGCGTTTCAATTCGCATTTTGTCAATTGTTTTGTATCCGACATTTTTTGGTATGTAACGAAACGTTGCCGAAACCTGCACGTTCTTGTTTTCTTACTGCGCCAATGCATTGCCCCAATAAACATTTCCTAACGATAAAAATGCACAAATAACGGTCGATATACAGTTCAATTATGGTTATTTTTCACGGTCTTTTGACCCAATCTATCGTCAACCCGGGCGTAATCTGGGCATGGTCTATTTTTCAATACCCAAAATAACCCCGGATCTGACAATGGACCGGGTGAAAAGACCGTGAAAAATAACCAATATTGGTTGAGGTTTGCCCCCATTGTATGCAAATTTTCAACGGTAACTGGCATATGAACACGCAAGTATAAAAACAGCGTTGCATATACATTAGGGTGGTTTTTTTTTGGACTTTTTCGATTTTCACATGCGGCAGTATTTTTTCAGG
>NW_022596684.1:0-6774 GCF_009176505.1 Sitodiplosis mosellana | reverse complement strand
GTTCGGTCCTCTGCGCTCTCCTCTCCACCTCTGTTGGTACTACCATTTTATTTCAATCAGCAATTAATTACAATGAACGAGAGTAACCGTGAGTCTAGGAAATGACATTTTTCTGCATTCTGTTACTAATTCGTCATCGGCGGCCAAAACGCATTTTTAATGGCGGCCAAAGTAATTCCTGAAAATGACTCTTAGCCGCCGGCGGCCAAAAGCAATTTTTTTCGGCGGCCCAAAAAATTCTCGAAAATCACACTTGGCCGGCGGCGGCCAAAAGTAAATTTTCCGGCGGCCAGAAGTAATTTCCATAAAGTTACATTTGGCCGCCGGCGGCCAAGAGTGATTCTCGTCGGCGGCTAAACCGTCGGCGGCCAACTTACACTGAGCCCATACAGCCAGAACTTTTTGACACATTCATTCGTTGGCGCACGAATAAAATTGCTTTGGTTGCCGATGTAGAAAAAATGTATCGCCAAATTCTGCTAGCCCCGGAAGATCGAAAATATCAAAAAATTCTTTGGAGATTTTCGAAAGAAGAGCCAATTCAAACCTACGAAATCAATCGCGTTATGTTTGGTGGCAAATCAGCTCCCTTTCTTGACATCAACGCAACGTTTCACCTGGCTGATACAGAGACAGAAAAATTCCCAAACGCGGCTGAAATTATTTCAGTATATTGTATACAACCGATATCAACGATTTAGATCCGCTTACAACGGGTCATTTGTTAATCGGTGCACCATTGAACTTAATCCCTGAACCTAGTCTATTGGCATTAAAAGACAACACGCTGGATCGGTTCCAGGCAATTCAAAAGGGGCTTCAAACCTTTTGGCAACGATTTTATGGCGAATATTTGCACGCTCAACACCCTCGCAAGAAGTGGTATAAGCCACAGAAAGACATCGCAATCGACGATCTGGTTGTAATAATCGACGATAATTTACCCCCCGCGAAATGGAAGATGGCTCGAGTGAAAGAGATATACGAAAGCACCGATGGATACGTACGCATGGCAAGGTTGCAGACAGCAGATTCGGAGAAGACGCGCCCCATAGTGAAACTTTGTAAGTTACCAGTTGCCGAGAAAAATGATTAAAATGCTTATTGTATGATTATATTGTAATTTAGATACTTGGCACCAATCTGTTTTCTCCACACTGTGCAGGGCCCTTTTAGTTTTAAGATTTCGGAGTTTTTAGCAGTCTCTTTTGTCTTAAAGTTTTTCGCCCCGGAGTATGTTACAAATGTAACAACAAAATTTAATTTATTCCAGGCAATTTTAAGTTTAAGTGTTTTCATTCTTTTAATCGCCTATCGCTCCAAAATTCATCTCTTTGTTGCTCTCGTTCGTCGCTTCGCTTCGCTCACGCATTTCTCCCCGTTTTCTCATTTCTCCTCTCGCTTCGCGCATGCTCAACACTCGCCCGTCGGCGCATTTCGCGCCAAATTTTGGGTATAAATAGCCACACGAAACTGAGCATTGCAAGTCAGTAGCAAACAGAGCGACTAGCGAAAGCAATCACGAGTGACTAGCGAAAGCAGCAAAGAGCGACTAACGAAAGCAATTACGAGCGATTAGTGAAAGCAAAGAGTAAGTGTATACTGTTTAAGAAGAGAAAAATTGTCTTGTTCGTAAGAAGATAAAATAAAAATCATATTAATTTTCTTTCTACTACATAAAACCAGTGGCGTTTCAATCCGGTTTTATTCAGTAATTTTATACAATAAATAGTTGTAATAGTCTTTCTCGATTGGTATAACAATTTGGTCTAAAAAGCATTGACACAAGATAACCTAACCAAAACATGGAAATGCATAGGTAGCCAAATGTAAACGGTCCAATATAGCCTAACTTAAACGTGTAAAAAATGAAAGACCAACTGAAGCGTTAACACTGTAGTGACGGCCCTAATGACTGCAAAAGTCATCATTCAATTTATCCAGAGGTGATACATTGAAGAAAAGTTTTACGTCTAATCTAACAAGTCCCTGTTGGTAGTTATGAATTTGTAATTTAGTAGAGACCGAAAGACATAAGAAAAAAAAATTTAATTTACAATACTTGCAAATACATTAACATAAACGGTAGTTTCCATTATAAATTATAAATTAATGGCAGGTCAAAAGTTAATCACCAACTCAATGGATGGCTATATCACAGTTAATATTGCTACTTATTTTAAAGTTTGTGTAAAAATCACGGATAAATATCATTATTTCTATACATTTTGTAGAGATGTAAGATAACAATTCGTCAATATTTTGTATTAAACTTTTGGTTTTGTTCGCTTCGTATCGACGAGATGAAGTTTGCACGGCTGGTTGAATTGTTGAATTGATCTGCCACTTTGTTTGCAAACTTGCACATTTGAGGCACTTGAGCTCTGATTTGTTTGTCCATGAGCTTATTTTTAATCTTGAGGTAGTCTGTGTGCCGTAAGATACGTACGCTCTTTCCAATTGCTATGTCGTTACGTACATTGGGACAATTTGCGATCCCATTCACGATGTCGTACATGAATACAATAGATGCATTCACTCTTCTACGCTCCAACGATGTCATGTTCAACGCCTCAAGTCGTTTGTTGTAGTCGATGATACTATAGCCGTTGGCCGCTGTACGGTATTCTCTTCGGGCGAACTGGGTGAATTTCCTCAAAACGCTCTCGATTTCGTCGATATGTATGGCATAAGTTGGCAGCCATACAACGTTGCAGTACTCAAGATGAGACTGAACCAGTGCGTAAGGGAGATGGTCTAGTTATGAGACAGCGCCAGTTATGAGACAGTCAATTATTTCTGTCGTACGCTATGGAAATGTTGGTATGAGAGCTGTCAATGTTCTTTATTTGATGTCCGCCAGTTTTTAGGCGAACACCGAAGTGAATAGACGCATTGCTTGTATACGCACCAAACATCGTGTTGAAAATCGTGTGAAAAAAGGATTTGGAATATTTTTCATAGTGCCAATTTTTTGTGAAAATCAAGTTAAAAAGGTGAGTGTAATGCATTAAAATGTTGTATTTTGATTATATTTTGTGATTCTAGTTCGGATTGTTCGATTATGGGTTGTGGAAATTTTTTTGTGAGTAATGTTCAAAATGGCGTCTCGATCCGGTTATGAGACACCGTGTTGCCCAGTTATGAGACACTCTAGATTTTGCACTGAAAGCATATAGAAACGTCATATTTCGTCGTTTTTGTTGTCAAAACGCATTTATATGCAATTACAATTGTATTTTAACTAATATTCTCGGATTTTCAGCCATGTCTCCTCCAAAAAAGGCTACGCCTAGTCGAAATAAGGTGGTCGAAAATTTTGATGCGCTGTTGCAAGCCATTAAATTATGTATAGTGGAGAAGAAAGGTATTCGAAGGACTGCCCAAGAACATGGAATAGATAAGAGCACCTTACAGCGCTACGTGAAGAAAGTTGCAGACAATTTTGATGATATTGCAACAGTGACAGCCCTCTGAACTATCCAGCTCGGTGTCACTAATGTCTCTTGCAAGCAACACTTCGTCGGTTTTGGATGCGGTTGGCCCTCTACAAGGCAAAACTCCAAAACCAAAGTCGAATCGTGGACGAAAACCGATGGAAAGTGCTGAATTGACTTCTCCGGAAACCATGTCCGTTTTGAAGCAAAAGGCACTTGCGAAAGCGCAAAAAGCAGCAGCGAAAGCGGAAAAGGCAGCAAAGAAAGCAACGCCAAAGAAGCCAACCCCTAAGAAAGCAGCACCGAAGAGAGCAACATCAAAAGCAACACCACCGCCCAAGCGTCGTAGAACTGAAAAATCACCACCGTCCGATGAAGACACGGACTTCTGCATCATTTGTTTGACGCTGTTACCAAACAAATTGACTGCTGAAAATTCCATCCAATGCAACGTATGCACGCGGCCAGTTCACTTGAAATGCGCTGACATGCGTGCAAGCTTCTTTACTTGCAAACACTGCGACAGTGACATGGAACAAGAAGAAGATGAGGATTTCGATGATGATGATGAATGAAAATTGTTATTTCCTTGTCATGTAAGGCCATTAAAGGCCCAATTTTCTTTATATTAGCCATTTAAGGCCTTTATAATAAATAAAGAATAATATTTGAACATTTTATGATGAGTTTCCTTCATATTTATCCACTTGTATTCAATTTTTCTGGGTGTCTCATAACTGGACCAAAATTTTTTTGGGGCCAAAAAAATAGTCCTCACAAGATTGGTCAAATTTTTTTTCGAGTAACTGGAATCAATAAACTTTCATCGGAAAAAAGTTGCGTCTGGACATAAGCTACATGATAGAACTCTAACTTTCTATTTTTGAAAACCACAGAATTTTTTTTAAATCTAAAACAAAACCCGTCTCATAACTAGACCATCTCCCTTAGTATAGTGTTTTGAGCGTTTGAACGTCGGTTATGTCGTAACAAAATCTTTTGATGAATCCCAAGGCTGCTGTAGCTTTCGAAGTGATCGCGTCAATGTGTTTGACAAAGCTGAGCTTCTGGTCAATGATGACGCCGAGATCTTTGTGGTCCAATACGCGCTTGAAGGTAAAATCACCGTATTTGTAATTAGTGTCGATGATGTCTTTCCTTTTTTTGGTGATTGTAAGGACGGCGCATTTGTCAAGGTTCAGGTGCAAATTGTTTACGTCGCACCAAACCTTCAGTTTGTCGATGGCCCGCTGTAGCACTTCCGCATCCGCGCTCGAGTTGATGATTTTGGCAATTTTTACATCATCAGCGAACAAGGAAATGAACACGTCGTCCATTTCGTCCACTATGTCGTTGATGAACAACAGGAATAGTGTGGGTCCGAGATGACTACCCTGTGGTACGCCAGATGATACGTTGAATTCATTCGACTCGCTGCTCCCATACTTAACGAATTGAGTTCGGTTTGACAGGTATGATTCGATCCAAGCAAGAAGATTTTCTGGCAGGTTGAACGATCTGAGTTTCAGAATCAATCTCTTGTGGTTTACTCTGTCAAACGCTTTACTGAAGTCCGTGTAGGGAACGTCTACTTGCGCACCAGAATTTATGCCTCTTTGGGCATAGTAGATGAATTCGGTGAGATTAGATGCAGTAGATCTGGACTTCATGAAGCCGTGTTGGTTCTTGGTGATTTTGTCCTGTACCAGAGACAGAAGTTTGACGTTCACCAAATGCTCGAAGAACTTCGCCACAGTTTGGAGCTTAGCTATGCAACGGTAGTTCTCTATCTTCGATCTGGCCCCCTTTTTGAAAATGGGGGATACACTCGAGCGTTTCCATTTGTCAGGGAAATGGCCAGCTGACAATGATTCGTTGAAGATCTCGGTGAGTGGAGCCGCCAAATGACTCGCACAATTCTTTAGTATCAATGGGTGCATACCATCAGGACCCGTACCTTTTTTGGTGTTCACGTATGTGTTGTATAGTATTTATCGAATTCACGAGACGCCAAGATGTATTTCCATTCAAACGACTGATGATATCCTGATCGTCTGTAACGTTTCCATGCTTTATTTTTCCTATTTTTTAGTGTAATTAGGAATTTGTTTTTCCATGGACATTTTTGTATCGACTTGACGATGTAAGTAGGCACAAATTTGATGATTGCATCGTCCAAAATCTTATGCAGCAAGTTCACCTTCTCGATGATTGTCTTTCCATGGAACAACTCGGTAAAATTGACATTTGCCAGATGTGCATTCATGTCCCTGTAGTTGGCCCGTTTGAAATTGAATGCCTTTGTTGTAATATTGGCTTCAGTCGTATTATTTACATGCCACTCAAATGTAGCCATTATCGGTGGATGATGATCTTCCACTTCCGTCAGTGCGTTAGCCTCGTTAACACGCTCAATTGAGATGTTGGTAAAATCATTAGTAAAGAACAGGTCCAATAGTCGTTCCTTTGAATCATTACGTACATGACTTACCTGATGAACTCCCATGTTCATGAGTCCCTGGATGAAAGTGGCCGTGTACTCAGGTGCAAATTTAGTTGGAATCATGATGTTGTCGTCGTCGCTATCGGTTGACCATTCCACATGTGGCAGATTAAAATCACCAACAAAAATAACGACATCTTCAGGATCGGTAGCGATTTTGTGCATAGCTGTCAAATGTGAATCGTAGATTGTTTGCGGTGAATTTGGTGGAATGTATGCACAGTAGATGTAGATGACGTGTGATTTAGTAGTAGCTTTCACACAAACGTATTCCAAATGGTCAGCACCGGCAATTTTAATCTCTTCACTGGCAAACTTTTCGTTTTTGGTTGCAATTAGTACACCGCCGCCACGTTGAAAAAGTCTATCCTTACGAAAAACAGAATTTATATGAATCGTCAAAAAATTCAGCATCATAAATATCATTTCTGAGCCGCGTTTCAGTTAAAATTATCATATCGTGATCGCAGGAAGCAGTGGTACAAAAGAAGCGTTTGTGTTTGTTGCATATGCATATCCTTGAACCCAAAACATTTATTATTTTTTGGACCCTGAAGAAGAGTCGCAGATGACTTGAAATGTCTGCATTTATTTCAAATAAATTATCGATTAGAACAAAGACCGAATTGGCTTTCATTTCAAAATCAATTCTTTTCTTAATATTCTTGATTTAATGCGACAAAATAAAATTTTAGCGATAATATGAAAAACGCACACCACGGAGGACCTTGAAGCTTTTGACCAGAACAAACGCCATCTAACGATGGCATTATAACTAGTTTGACCCTATTTAGATAGTAAAGCTTAAACGAAAATTCAATGCTAGGTAAAAAC
>NW_022596683.1:0-9899 GCF_009176505.1 Sitodiplosis mosellana | reverse complement strand
CGAACGAACGAACAAACGAACATGTTCGCATACGAACGAACGAACGAGCGCTCGTTGACCGCTCTGGTTCATACTGAATTTACTGAAAAAATTAAAACTGACTACTGATTTTGCGACTAAAACAGTTGGCAGCCTTAAATATACCAGCATATCGCGCACACACAGCTGCCGCACACACTACTCTCGTGCGCAAACGGTTGCGTTCACAGAAAGTTTTGTTTCTGAATTGGTTGCGATGGCTGTGTACGCAACCGTTTGCGCGCGAGAGAAGTGTGTGCGGCAGCTGTGTGTGTGCGATATGCTGGTATATTATACCGAGCCTTGAATATACTGCGTGCTAAGGTTTGTAATCACGAAGCCTTGGTCATGCACAATGGCGATCTCGCCATCTGGTTTTCATGAGAGTTTAATTTCAAAAAATATATTTATTTGGTAAATATTTTTTTTCTTCTCATCGTCAACTTTTTTCTCTTTCGATTCGCTGTGCAGTAGTTTATTTAGTCGGTCGTTTTCAAACGCATTCACAAATGATTCAATAATTGTGACTCTCATTTCAAGGTTCTTTGAGCACACACATTTTTTTCTTTCGATTTTTGACAAACGGTTCTCCAGCACATGAATTTTTGCTTTTAGATCAGAATAATGTGAATTGGTTTTTGGTGACTTCGATTCCCTTGCAGTGTGCAGAACTCGGCCTTTAGCTGATGACAATGGCTTTGCGGTTAGATTTTTCTCTGTCAATTGAGCATTGAGTGCACTTTGATTCGAAGTATCCTCTGGTTTCACGACTACGGAATTGCTACGAACTTTCTTCTGTGGTGAGCTGCATTCGCTACATAAAAAAACAACATAACTCCTTCCGTCGCTCCCTTGTCAATGGCACAATTATTGTGAAATGATTTTTCATCAGCTTCTGTGAGTATTGCGTCATCACATTTTGCACATTTTGAAATGTGTTTGGGTGTTTGTTTATTTGGTTTCGGTGTACGCAACATTTTGTATGTCCGCTTTAACGCGAGCGTATTTAAGTTATCAATTTAGCCTTGCGAAAGTGGCGTATATCACACAAACGGCGAGAGCGCACAGCTAATACGTGCTTACTTGTCGAGAGCTCGACTGCGACTGAATATACCAGGTTTGATTGTGGAAGTTGCACCAACCTTTCAATCTCACTTGCCGATTTCGCCTCGAATGTGAAGGGTTCAGGCATTCCATTTGTCTCATTCATAGGCAAAACTATTCCGATAAGTTGATTGGAATGAGAATCATACACTATTTTCTTCACAATTCCCTACGCATCTTCCGATATAAACACGGCCTTCGGCGAATTTGATCTTTCTAAATATTGTGCCAGTTCAACACACCTTAATTCAAACAATCAAAATACGCTAATTAATATGAGAATAATACTTCTCGTATCCAGATAAATGGTTGCGTTAGCAGCAACGGCAGCCGCAATCGTTCCGATGAAGCAAAGCGAAAGAAGAACGCACATCTACACAGAAGCAATATAGCGCGCGTACGTCGTTGAAATACTAACACAAGCAGAAAGCCTCTGTTCGTTTGTGCTCGGGTCTCAACGATGTTGTGTATGCGCGATTAATCGTCTCTGTGTAGATGCGCCGTCTTCTTTCGTCTTGCTTTGGCGGGACGGGTGCGATGTGTATATTCGAATGTGTGTATATGCACGGGATGTGTGTTTTCTGAACGAGAGGCAATATATACGTGTGACGGTTCGTTCGTTTTGTTTTTTCGCACACAATCTCAAACAAACGCCTCAGACGAATTTTAATTCGTAAACAAAAATCTCTTTCGGCTGTCTGAAGTGTTTGTCACACGTTTAAATTAAAACGTCAAAGTCGGTGATTTTTCTTCCAACTTCTCTCTTGGTACATCGAATATCGTGCACACAATATTTCTTCGTAGTCAACTCTGACGGACTTTCTTATTGAATAAAAGCGTAAAATGGCAAAATCAGTGAAAAAATCAACTGGATTTACATAAGAGAAATAGCTTCTTCTCGACGATTTCAGCCGAAATGTTAGCACAAAATCATTGGCACTTTTTTACGGAAATGCATCAATCGTATCGGAAATTCCAACCACATTTAGATTGTCAGCGATTCAAGCGGACTATTGGCTTTGTTATCAACGAACAAACAAACATAAATGTGCTTCATTAGAATATTTACGCTCACAAACCTTAATCGATCGCTGATAGTACAGATACATTGTCATCTTACAAACCGAATTGCTCTTTTTGAACGTCTGCATTGAAAAATTTGTATCGCTTTCTTGAAGTACCAATTTTTATCACTCACCTAAATGAATAACTATAATCGAAAATAATTTCCTATGGAAAAAGCAATAACATCTCCTGTGAACCGATACGAAATTGTTCTGTTTTTTCACCATGCATGAAAATGGAACTATTGAGCGCATGAGTTTATTTTAAATGTTTATTTCAGCAAATGTTATAATCAGCATGTGACAAAAGTGAAAATAAGAAAAATGGTCATTCCGAAACGATCAAGCAAACAAACGGGAAAACAAGAATGATTTACTTATCGATAGATATAATCTTAGATAATCTAAGTTGGATTGGATGCATGTAGTTTTTAAATTTTCTTCTTTCTTTAAATTATATGTCTCTTAACCTACCGCAACCGATGGTATTAAAACTAAAACAAGAAAATATTTATTTCGCAAACAAACGAAGATATTGCAAAACCACGAACGACTTAAATAAACGCAACAAAATGATGAATGCATACATTTTTTGAATGTCAACTTAGTTATTATCACACAGAGAAAACTGAATTGGTGAACCCTGCCAGTTCTATTGGTGAAATGCAAAAGTACCAATAGATTACATTATTGAACCCTGACGGTCTATTGGTGAAATGTCATTTCACCAATGGAATTTTTCATTTGTATTGGTAAATTCAATACAATAGGCAATGTTAGTAAATTTGTCACTTCTACTGAAATTACCAATACAAATGAAATATTCTATTGGTGAAATGACATATCACCAATAGAACTTATTTGCTTTAAAAATGTTGTTTTGTATGTGCACTTTCTGGAATCATCTCCTTCTTCACTATTTTGAACACTTCTTTATTCAAATTGATGATAAGAATATCCTCTAAAATGTGTTGTGAGAGTCGATATCTGCGTTCGGAAAATATATGTCCCACGCTGGAGAAATTTTGTTCAATTTTAACTCGAGCCGGGGGGAATGATAGAATGGCCATGGCAACTTTGTACAAAGTGGGTAATGAAGGATCATTTCCACCATTGAAAGTTTGGATAATATGCTGTAAAATATGCTTGTAGATAGCCTTTGCGAGATTGTCTCGAGCTCTATTGGCAGCTTCTTTCGACAAAAATAGACTGAAAATTCAAATTGAAACGAAATTTTACTGCAAATTGTTTACAACAAATGTTTACACTTACATTTCATTCGTTGAACTAATTTTATGTTCAATCATGGCTTTCATTAAATAATCGGCTTCGATGTTCAATAAATTAGCTGCATAATTTAAGAAATTTTTGGTCGATTCGGAGATATCAGAGACGTAATCGTTTTCACTTTGTTCAAATTGAATTTCTCCCAGATGGAGGATGGCTGCTAGCCATGCATATATCAAGTTTTTTGATTCAATAGAGTACCCCATACTCGATAAGGCCATGTCCAAGAATGTAAAACTTTGGAATTCCAATGCATTAGATTTCTCATAACCATTTAAATATGCAAAAGTGGGCAGTGCGTCCAAATGAAACTTGGTCTTCATATTGTTTGGAAGTTGTTGAAAAATTGCGTGAAGTACATGAAAATTACTTTCTTCTGTATTCTGCATACATATGCGGCTTTCTTCCAAAGAATACAATGTAACTTGCGCCGCATTGATATTGGTATCAGAGATGTATAGCTTAACTTACTTGTACTAATGTATACTTAACTAAAATTAATAGTGATGAATTAAATATTAAACCATGTTGTTGATGATTAATATACAAAAATCTAGTATGAACACTATCGCATTTGTATCAGAATAAGTTGAATAAAATATCATTGAATGATTAATTTACCTTTATGAATTTGTTGAAACGAGAGCTGTTATTATTATGAGCAGTTTTTGCGTTACAAAACAATTCGAGAATAGGATCCAATGATTTCAAGCGTTGTTCCCAGCCAGATGATGACGTGTGGTTACAAATATAGTTTAACAAATGCTTTGTGTTTTCCGTTTTTCCAGCTCCAGATTCGCCGGTTAGCAGGGTTGTTATCGATTGTTTTTTATTTTTTATGCACTCGAATAGTTTTCGTCCTGTAAATAGATATGTCGTATGTTGAATCTGTTTGATTTTAAAGAATGGAAGTAAAATGAAAAAAAGGCATTATAAACCTCCCGATAGTGGAACCTCTATTTAAGGGAAACCTCGAGATAGTGGAATTTTTTTTTCGGCCCGATACCACTATTGGGAGGTTTTACTGTATTTGAAGTCAGAAGGGATCGAATCCCACTCTGAAATCAACTTTACCGATCGAAAATATATGAGGTGGAAGATCATCTTCATTGGCTTGTTCATATGTACTCATGACTTCCTCTGAATATAGGTCCTCAAAAGATTCTCATGGATTGATTGCCACTATGACTTCTGCCACTTTTGTCTGTACATCGAATCAGTATAGAATTATTTTAATTCATGTACATTATGTACATTTATCTCTCTCTTCAATGAGTCGTTGGTCTTGTCGCTCTTTGTATATCAGACCAAAGACTTATTGAACAGAGGGTATTAATCGAATAGAAAAAAAACAGAAATACATACATTTATCTTCCTTTGCTTAAATCTCCTTTTGAATGTTTCGAAAATATTCAAATCCTGGTTTGGTGAAGTGCCTGTAATGGACAATATTTTTTTTGATTATCTACCGAAATAACTTAAACTAGGATCGCCCAGTGGTCGAAAATTCGACCAAGTACAGATGGACATTGTTTCTTGATAAAAACGAAATTAAGTTATTTTGAAATAAAGAAAATAATCTTTATTATATCTATCTTATGTTTGAATTTTTTATCGAAAACAAATTTATTTATGGCGTAGGAACAAAATCGAATTCTACTAAATTATCGTGACAAACACATGGATCTGCCCAACATGTTGGACATCCGCATATGCACGGGTCGGCCACATGCTGGACATACACATGTTTTGGTATGTTCATGTGTTTGTACGATATTCACGAAAGCAGTTCCACATTCGCATGCATATATGATTTCTGTATGTACTTGATAAGCTTCACACGATAAATTATGAGTCAACAAAATATTCTCAATTTTCAATAATGCTCGATTGAATGATATTCATTCATCAAAATCTCTCAAAAAATCTTCACACGGCGATTCCTTAAATTCATTCCAAAGAGCCAACGCATTAGCTGGCACATTTAGTGCACAAATAATACCGAACAAAGAGTTTGTCGTGCCGAAACGATACAACCGAATTGTATAGTCTCAACACCACCTCGGCACGACAATTTTCAAATATTTCGTTAGATCCGTAAAAATGAAATCAAATATTTGAAAATGATGGGTAATATTTGGTACGATTTCGAAAGTGTATGTTAGTTTTCCCAAATAAAAATTAAAAAAATAAAATATTGACTGTTTTTAAATGTTTGCCATGAATGTCATTTTCAGAGCGTAAAGTTTGACAGATACTATTGCTGATGTTAGGGTGTGTTCAATATCGGTATTGAACAATGAAATGTACTAAACACGTGATTGTGAAATTATGAGTTGTGTGAAAAAATTCACTTTCTATCGAAAATGTGGGAATTAATGTCCACAAAGAGACAAAAGAATGATTTGCCATTTATTATTTTGTACTAGTGTTTTCAAAACAAAGTTGCAACACTTGAAATTGGTCGTGCCGTGTAAACTTGATGATGACAATTTTCTCACTCTTATGTTTTAGGCATTTTGCATGCAAAATAACTCGACTGTTGAAATAATTGTGATTTTCTTTTCTGAATTGAGTTTATGAATGAAAAAGTGATTTTGTATAAAATTGTATAAACAATAAATAAAATCTTCATCAGAACCATGTGATAAGATATTTGTATCACCAACAACAGATGGCGACATTGAAAACATTCAATTTAGTACATCTGTCAAAAAGCACGAAAAGGTATCAGGTTCTTTCGCATTTGTTTTGGCGAATTGAAATTTTTCGTTTCATTTAAACACTCACGCCACTCATTATCATTCGAAGCAATACCACGGCCCACGAACATGCAGAAAAAGTAAATGAAAAAGTTCTACATCTTTCGGTGATACAACATACATCCGTGATATAACTTTTCCTCCCCCTCTTTCCCTCCTCTTCCACTTTCTAACATTGTCATGAAAAACAAAATACTTCGGCAATTCAGGATAAGTGTACTCACGCGCTGAATAATCAACACGATTCAACTCAAAAATGCTAACAATTTTGTTAGTTTCACATTAGCAACTGCTTGTGCTACATTTCCCCCATTAAAAAATACTTGCTGTCGATTTGGTAAGTGAACATCAAGTCGATAAATGGTATGTGACTGATAATGCATGTCAAATTTGAAGATCCGCCAAGCGACTTCAGTTGAACCAACATATCGTCCATTCAAATAATTTTGAACTTCATCAATTTGTGGTTCACCAATAGCAGAGAATCATTTCAGCATAGATATTCAGTTTACAGCTAAATTCTCAGTAACTGAATGCAGTGACTGTTTGCGTCGCTGTGAGTGAGCGGGCGCTCTACATTCAAGCGCAGACATGCATATACATTGGTTTACACTCAATCGGATTGAGTGTGCGTGCGAAGAGGAGAGAAGAGAAGAGAACGAACGAAATTTGTCGCATCGAGCGATGCTAGTGAATGTCCTTTCGACACAGTGTCAGTGTGGCGAATATTTACTCTTCTTACAAATTTGTCAACAGCACAAACACAAGAAAAAAAAATCAAATTCAAAAAATAAACAGAACAATGATTATTAGTTTGTTGTGTTTAGTTTTCTCTTCTCTCCTCTCTCGCACGCATACTCACAATTGAGTGTAAACCAATGTATATGCACGTCTGCGCTTGAATGTAGAGCGTCCGCTCACTTACAGCGATGCAAACAGTCACTGCATTCAGTTACTGAAAATTCAGTTGTAAACTGAATATCTATGCTGAAATGATTCTCTGACCAATAGCTTCATCAGCAACTACAACAGTAGCGCTATCATACCCCTTATAAACATACTTATATATTTATATATTTCTCACTTTTAACGGTAGTGCATACTTCGACATTTAAATGACAATTAAATTTCGCCAGTAAATATGGGTTATATGGAACCACATAACGATTATCGAGTGATTTCCCACGCACATCCACACCAACACCATTATCACGAAGTTTATATATCGGGTATCCATTCACTGACTCACGTGTATATTCGGCAAAGTCTTTTGGAAATTCTTTTGAACATTTTCCATCCTTCATACAAACAGAATTCGGATTAAGACTACCACACGGACCATGCATCATATGTTTCACAACATACTCATGCAGTTTTGGATGTGTTTGCGCATCTGGAATTTCTGCACTAATAACTTTATCGATATCAACAGCTCCAACAATTCGATCACCTTCTTCAAGAGTGATCAAAATATGAACTTGAGGTAAACCTCTTTTTTGAAATTCGATAGTATAAATTATGGCAGCAGCATTACCAAATATACGCTTATGTACAATTACATCAATCAATTTTGCCTTAAACACACGCACAATGATGTCAGGGCGGAAATTACCTGCTTCATCGATGTGTCTAGCAATATCTGGCCAATTTGGATTGCAAGTCATAGTAATAAACAACGAAGGTTTACCAAATTTTTGAACAATTAACATTGCATCCAAATAATTTTGATACATGTTCCTTGGAGAGCAAGTAAACGATGAAGGCAATATTACTCTTCTGCCCATATTTTCTGTGGTATTAACACCAGGATTAGTTTCCAAATAATCCGAAAGATTATTATAGTAATCAGCTCTCAATGTAGCCTGATTGCTCTTTATCCAATGTAACCTCGAACCTTCAATTCGAACGTACATGTCAACAATCCATTGCAAAAATAATTTCTGAGAATTATGCAAAATGCTAAAATCATCTCTAATCGCAAGGCGATATGGAATTCAATCTGGGCTGGAATTCTAAGTCATTCCACCAAAATCGTTCGGAATTATTTTTTTCGTACATAGGACCATATTGGAGTGAAAGAGAGAGATTCCACTATTTTTCAGCGTCCCACCGGTATTATTTCTCACACAATCCACTCTTCCTTGAGTTATCGGAATAATTCCGGTGGAGAGCTGAAAAATAGTGGAATCTCTCTCTTTCACTCCAATATGGTCTTATGTACGAAAAAAATTATTCCGAACGATTTTGGTGGAATTCTTAGAATTCCAGCCCTGTTCTTCCACAAATAACACCAAACAGAAAGAATATTTCACACGATTCTTTAATTGATAGAATCGATTTAATTATTTTATTTTATTCAATAATCCAATCACTCAAGTGTATTCGAATTCGAATTAATTTCGATTTTAATTTGGAATTACTGAGGAATGGCTAACAACTGAGCTAACAACGTTGAAAACTAACAGCGGAATGAAAATGAAAGTTGTTGTATTCACTTATTGTATTCGTAGGTCTGTATGTAGTGCACAACACTTACACGCAAGCCAAACGCGCGGCAAAATGCTCACCGCTCATTGGATAATAAAAAGAGACGCTACAAATACATTGAAACAGCCATTCAAATACACACAAAAGCCGACGGCTGCCATTCCACTCATTCCACTCATTCGTACCATACGAACGCAGAGAAAATTTAGCGGAACCATGATTCCAATTTATCGATATTAAAACCAATCGAAATGATAAATCGGAATAAATGTTCCGAGATTCCGATTTATCGGAATTCTTCAATGCAAATTACTTATTAAAAAATTTTGGTTGGAAAATTTTCGGAAAAGCGCTATTGTGGAAAATCGGGAAATCGGAGAAAATTCAGACCAGTCTCATTCTATTGCCGATGTGTGTGCTATGTGAGGGGAATGTAAAAGAAAATTTAGCGGAATAATGATTCCGATTTTTCGGAATTCTTCAATGCAAATTACTTATTAAAAAATTTTGGTCGGAAAATTTTCGGAAAAGCGCTATTGTGGAAAATCGGGGAATCGGAGAAAGTTCAGTTCAGTGTCAATCGATCAGGCGGGAAATTTCATGTGAGGTGGCGACCCGAAGGGCGATTTTCAAGCAAAAAAACCCTCCAATTTCTGAGATATATGAAAAAAACTTGCCGTCCGAATTTTTTCATTTTTCTCAGAAATGGATAGTTTTTTCGCTTGAAAATCGCCGTTCGGGTCGCCACCTCACATAAAATTTCCCGCCTGATCGATTGACACTGAACTGAACTTTCACCGATTCCCCGATTTTCCACAATAGCGCTTTTCCGAAAATTTTTCGACCAAAATTTTTTAATAAGTAACACAGTGCAACAATTGGAAAAAAAAGTCAGACAACCAAGACTTGGCATATCAGAGGTGTTAGTACTACCATAGGTGAGCAAAACCCTAGCTGGGTTTTGAAAGTTTAGTAGCGGTTTTTATTTTATCGACCTATGTATTTTTTTTCTACCATGGGATCTGAAAAAACATTGATTTCTTCATTTTTTGGTCCATAAATCGCCCAATATTGGCAATAGCGTGTTACTATCTTGAGCAAATTTGTTGCTAAGAGTCCAAAAAATAAATTTTACCAACAAACTATGCCAAAAAAATGACATTAGATGTGTGTATGA
>NW_022596682.1:0-11290 GCF_009176505.1 Sitodiplosis mosellana | reverse complement strand
ACAGCAATGGCGGTTCGTACTTAATGTGAGTTAAGTACGTACACAGAAAAACAAAGTTTTTAAATTTAATAAGAATGTTATTCATTTTTTTAAAATATATTTATTAAAATAAATAATATTAAGAATAAATAAATGCTTCAATAACATTGAAAATTCATTTAGTATTCGATTTTCTACCGAAGCAAATTCAATTTCATTTGGTTGATCGAAGTTACCAAATGTGTCAATGCATTTCAGGAGTAATGAGATTTGTTCATTGAGATTCAAAAGGGAATACGTTTGAAGTTTATCATTAGATTTCTACCGAAAAATTAAATGAATTTATTTTTTTCATGTGTATTTTTTACAATTTATTAGTCCAATGAATATATCATATTTTGAATTTATAAAATGTGGAAATTTAACAATTTATTAACACGTTCTCCAAATACTGTATTTAACGAAATTTAACCAGATTTAGAGATTACGAGAGATTACTTAAAATTCATGTGAGTTCGTAGTAATGACACTAGGTACACGTAGTCATGACACTAGGTACACGTAGTTACTCACAGTTCATGGCTTATGAAGTGGCGTTCTGCGGCGACCGATTGTGTTCACCACCTCTAAACATATAGTTCCTCAAATACATTGTTGTCTAAATTTGCCACATTTCTAATGAATATTTGTCTCGATGCTGAGTCTAAAAACGTTTGTCTTACTTTATTGAAATACCTACACGCTAAAATAAACGGTTGGTTACGGGCGTAGTCAGTACCAAAAGTCTCAATTCTAACTAGATCTCTGTTTCTCACATTTCTTTGGACAGATGAAGTATTTCCACATATCACATTGTGGACAAGTGATATTAGTGCTATCTTTCTCCGTTCTTCCAGCGTAATCATTTGTAATTCAAGCAGTCGGCATTTGTACGGAGGTTTCCTGAATCTGTGTGCCCATTTCATTTTGCGTAGTGCAAACAATAAAAACAGCTTCTGGAAAGATTCAACCCTTGCAATTTTTTCAGCGGTGTATGGATTCCAAATTTGGGAAGCATATTCCACAATCGGCAATACAAATGTGAAAAATAATTTCTTTGTGGTCCATGGATCATCAAATTTATATCCAAATCCATGCTAACCGTGATTTCGCTTTGGCTGTAATATACTCAATGTGTGCATTAAAATTCAATTTATGGTCAAGTATTACCCCAAGATCCTTTATCACGTCAACTCGATCGATTTTTTTCGTTGCCAATGGAATATTCGAAGTTAAATGGACAACTGGAAAAGGATACCCGATTGGTGCTACATTGTTCCTGTTGTTCATCATTGATTTGCCAAAACACATAAGGGACTCAATTCTTCAGTCGTTCACTGATGACACTCGCCTGTGGAAGCATATTAGACACTATGATGATTGTCTGCAATTGCAAGCGAATTTGAATGAGCTTGTTGAATATTTTAATCGGAATCAGCTAAAATTGAATGTGTCAAAGACTGTATTTGTGTCATTTTATCGTGGAGACATGAAATTCAACTTCAAGTATTCAATTGGCAACGAGCAAATTGAGCGAGTCAACGTGATAAAAGATCTGGGAGTTATACTCGATCATAAATTGAACTTTACTGCACACATTGAATACATTACAGCCAAAGCAAAATCACGTTTGGCCTGGGTTAAACGATTTGGTAGAGAGTTTGAGGATCCATGGACCATAAAGAGACTATTTAACACATTTGTCCTTCCGATTGTCGAATATGCATCTCAAGTATGGAACCCTTACACTGCTGAAAAGATTGCCCGAGTTGAATCTATCCAGAAACAATTTTTGTTGTTTGCACTTCGTAAAATGAAATGGCCACACAGATTTAGAAAACCACCATATGAATGCCGACTGCTTGAATTACAAATGATAACGCTCGAAGAACGGAGAAAAGTAGCCCAAATATCACTCGTTCATAATGTGATGTGTGGACATACATCATCGAAACACATTTTGAGCAAAATAAATATTAGAACATCGCGACATGGGACAAGAAACTCAGACTTCCTATCATTACCAATGCGCCATCGTGATTACTCAAAGTTGGTAGAGAGTTTGAGGATCCATGGACCATAAAAAGACTATTTAACACATTTGTCCTTCCGATTGTCGAATATGCATCTCAAGTATGGAACCCATACACAGCTGAAAAGATTGCCCGAGTTGAATCCATCCAGAAACAATTTCTGTTGTTTGCACTTCGTAAAATGAAATGGCCACACAGATTTAGGAAGCCACCATATGAATGCCGACTGCTTGAATTACAAATGATAACGCTAGAAGAACCGACGCTATGTTAACTCCGTATGCTCCCATATAAAAAAAAATACCGACGCGACCCCTGGTCCTAGCAAGTGAAATATTTGACAATCACACTCTCGAATTCGTCCAAGTTTGAAATCTTGTTTACCATGTATATACACATCCTTTGGATGTTGAACAATTTTGAACTACTATTTGATTTTATTTATAGAACAATTTCGTCAATCTATGCAAGCAACACATAAAACTCGTTTTATTCCATTGAATTTTTTTGAAAATGTAATCCAAAAATAAAACAAATGAAAACAAACGAATATTCATTGTTCGGAATCTCACAAAGCCGTTTTTTTTTTTAATCAAAAAGCGTCGAAAAGCGTATTCAACTGTGCATTCCAATCAATTTTCTCATTTTAAAATTTCAAATAAATTATTTTCCGTATTTTTGCGTATTTTTGTCAACACAAGACAAGAGTGACTAAAAAAAGTTCCATCGAGTTGTAATTTCATTTGTTGACATTTCATATTCCGGTCATTGGATATACTGTTATCAACTGTTTTGAATCGTTTTGAACGGTTTTGAATGGTTGTTTTTTCACACGAACATAAAAACGTGCTTGACTTCACTGAATCCTTTGATATATTGTCAAAATTGAAAGAAAAAATTATTTCATGGCTCAGAATCGAACAGCATTTCACTATTTACATCAATGTGTCATCATTGATCATTTATCATTTGTTGACGTTCCACGTTTCTGTCGTTTCATATTGGAGCGAATTCACGTTGGGCGAATTGAATTAGTTATATCAACTGTCATTATGAAATGTTTGTTTATATTTTGCACGATTTTGCAACGATCGACTTAAACTCACAATTGATCAGCCGATGAAATATATTCGGTTTGGATATTTCGGGATATTTTGGCGAACAAGCATTTGCACACAGAAGGTTTCATTGTTTGTGTTGTGTGGTAGCCAAACAAGCGTGTTACTTGTTGAATACTCGATATTTTTGCTCGACAAATGTGTGATAAATACACACGATTTTACTCAATGGTCAAATTTGTTAGTCTAATTATTGTGGTGAAAAAGATGCTATTTATTTGAATCGATTTGAATGTTGTTTAGTTAATGTGTATCGATGTGTATTCTTTTCCTTACTCTAACTTACATCACATCGGTTGCGATCGGTTCAAGAAGAATATTCAACGGATATAACTTTCGAATCTGACATACAGTGTTTGTTATATGTCATCATAGTTCACTTGCTAGGACCAGTTGGCGTTGGCAATGCGAGCATGGGAGTAAACATAGTGTCGAGAAGAACGAAGAAAAGTAGCCCAAATATCACTCGTTCATAATGTGATGTGTGGACATACATCATCGAAACACGTTTTGAGCAAAATAAATATTAGAACATCGCGACATGGGACAAGAAACTCAAATTTCCTATCATTACCAATGCGTCATCGTGATTACTCAAAGTTCGAGCCTATAAATTATATGCTGATGACATACAATGAATTTTATAAATATTTTGTTCCTATCAAACCGCCTAATCTACCTAATGAATGCAATGTTACTACGATTCCAAATTGTGATACTTATTTGATTGATTTTAACACAAATACAAATACTGTCAAACATAGAGTTACCGAATATTTTAAAAGAAGCAGAATTTGGAGAGAGTAAAATGAAATATTTAAAATATCAAATTGTAAATATTGCAAATATAAAATAATATTTATACTAAATAAACCACCTCTGGCGAAGAAACGCTGTACGGTGCAGAATAATAATAATAATAATAATAAATTTCAGGTGGCCACGATGAATTGACACAAATTTGGTCTTAGATACATTTAGCTTTAGCTTGTTCCGGTTGAAGTATTCAACAAGCCTATTCAAGTCAGCTTGTAATTCCAAACAGTCATCATAATGTCTGATTTGTTTCCATAGGCGAGTGTCATCAGCAAACGACTGAAGTATCGAGTTTCTTATGTGTTTTAGTAAATCAATGATGAACAACAGAAACAATGTAGCACCAATCGGGTAACCCTGACCAGTTCCCGATGTAACTTCAATGGGGCTTGACATGTCATCATTCAATTTGACAATCTGTTGGCGACATACAAATACGATTTGATCCACTTGAGTAATTGTTGATTCAGTCCCATAATATCCAGTTTGCGTATTAGTAAATCAATATTGACCATCGGTTTGTATTTGGTTTTTCATTCCTAAAATTGCACACGATGTAAATTCAGCCAAATTTGTAGTTGTAGATTTTCCCTTCACAAATCATGTTGACTGTTATCAACAATATTCTCCATGTGATAATTAAGGTGTTTAGCAACGATGGAATCAAGCAACTTCGGTATTACACACTGCAGAGCTACACCACGATAGTTTTCAACTTAAGCTTTAACACCGCTTTTGTGAACTGGTTTTACAAATGATTTTCTCCAAATCTCAGGAACAACACCAGTCTCCAACGATTGCTTTAGCATGTATGTGATGGGTTTTAATAGTGATGGCATACACTTTTTGATGAGAATATTTGGTATTCCGTCAGGTCCTGACACCATGTTGCTTGGAAGGTTATTTATCGTATAATGTACTTAAAATGTGTATTGCTTATGTTTTATTCTTTATTTGTTGGATTTCCCAAAATTCTCCCGGGGCAAAAAGATTTCTTCAAGAAAATTTTTGAGGGTCCTGAATGGACGGACGGGTGGGAAAAAAAGACGGACAGTCCGTAATTGACTTAGCCGTTGATCAGTTTTATTCAAAAGTCAACACTGCAATCGATACGACTGTTGAAGCAAGAACGAGGGGACAACAAATTCATCCGAAGTGGTTTAATGGTGAACTGATCAATTTGAAGAACAGAGTCAATACATTGCACAAAATGAAGAATCTTGATTCTACCAATGGGACCAGTAAGGATCACGCCGAGCTGCGTCGTGAGTATAAAAAAAATCCCGTTCTGCTTTTAGGAACTACAAACTCGAGATGGAACAATTAATAAATGAAGATCCACAGAAATTCTTTGAGTATGTGAGAACGTGCAATCAAACCCATACTCCGTTTTCATTCGGTTTGCAACACAGCATTGACGCACGTGGTATAATTTTGAACTATTTTCATGACCTGTCAAATACTTCAGCATTCCAGTTTTACCACGCAAAATTTCACCACCTGCTTATTTCATTTGTTCTGAGTAATAATTATTTATTTATTTATTTATTGACACCGTCAAAAACTGTCTGAATACTTTGTTTGCAGGAAAACGACTCCAAGAGCCGTGAAAAACCTGTTCTTTTCATGTTTGTACATACAATTTAGTGTGTGATAATTATAATAGTCTTTCTTGATTTGGTCTATAAACATTTTAACACAAAATAACCTAACCAACACATGGAAATGAGTAGGAAGCCGAAATGCAAACGGTTCAAAAAAGCCTAACCTAAAAATCCAAAATGAAAGGCCAGTGGAAGCGTTAACATTGTGGTTGCGGCCCTAATGACTGCAAAAGTCATCAAACAATTTATCAAAGAAGTGATATATTGAAGAAAAGTTTTACGTCCAGTCTAACAAGTCCCTGTTGGTAGTTAAAAATTTACAATTTAGTAGAGACCGAAAGACAGAAAAATACAATGAGTTTTTCAAAAACATTGACAGAAGAAAATAATTTTCATTATGACGTTTGACAGCTACGCTGACAGTTGTGTTTTTTTTCGTCTCTCGTATTTGTTTACATTATTTTATTGTTTTTAAATAGTTATTCACATTGCTTTGTCACAAATTTTATATCATTCTATTCGTAAGGACTTGCTGTATCCTAATAATATAAAGTTCATCCGTGTCAACATCAATTTCGTCGATTTTTCTCTGTGATAATTTGTGCACATTTTTGGTTACGTCGCTCTCGTTATTCACGTCGTTTTCCTGTGTTATTGTTGTTTGTTTTCATAACCATAAAATGGCCCAATGTGCGTTGTGTGTGAAACCGGTAGCCAGTGACAACAGCATTTCATGCTTTGGCTTATGTGGCAATTCATTTCATTTCGCCTGCCAGAGTAAAGACGATGCCACCACCACGTACAATAAAACATTGATGAACTATTTGACGAAGATTACTGGTTTACAGTGGTATTGTGACAGTTGCCAGCCACACACATTGGGTGGCATAGTAAACAATTTCACCGAGTGTTCAAGTTTTATTGCAGACCTTAAACGCTCGCTAGTGCCTCTCATTGACAAAGTGTTGTCCGCTGACTTACCGCAAAAATGTGCAAGCAACCAAAATGAGCAAAATACCAGTGCTGCCGAAATTATTGAAATCGACGCAATTACGTTGATGCATTTGGTTGGCAATGCCAATGACACCGTGCACACTGAAAATGTTGTGGTCAACGATACGTCAGCGGAACCGATGGACGAGGATGAAATTAATGATGACGTTGACACTACAATCGTCCCATCTGTCGAATCGGGTCATGCTACATCGAGTGTTTATGTGGACACTCCACGCCCGAATCAAAAACACGGTAAGCGTAGAATTGGTTGCCTACTCAATGAAACGGTAAAACGTTCGTGCCTCACATCATCCGATGATCCAGGTATGTCGCGCGTTGATAACGCTGCTGACGAAATCGTCTCGACACCATCAGTTCGGTAGAATGCAATGAATTTGCGCAATTTGGTGCAGGCTCCGGCTCGCAAACCGATTATGAAAAATGCCTCACGCACTCAAGCCAGCAATTTGTACGCTAAAGCAATTTACATAAGAAAATTGTTCCGTCGTTCTACTGTCATCTAAACTGACGAAGAGCGTTCACATCTCACGCTTCTCTAACGACACCACCTGTGATGATATTTTGAACCATTTGCACTCCATTGACTCCTCATCCAACATTGTCAATGAGATTCAATGCAAAAGATTGACAAGTGGTGGCCGGCCAGTTTCAAGCTACAAATTCATCTCGTTTAAACTGACTTTTCCACGTCAATACTTTGAACGTATTGTGAACCCGTCGATATGGCCGAAACCAGTTACTGCCTGTGAATTCATTGACCTCCATCGTCCTTCACTGAACCTCGCGTTAATGCAAATCGGCAGTCAAAAAACTGGGAGCATCAGCATGGCAACGAGAACAGAGCCAGAATACATTTGCAGCAAATGTACGCCTATACACAGGCACCGACGACACCGAATGTGAGCAACCTTCGGTTCAATCCGTTTGCTCAGCGCCCACGTCACTACCACGCAGCAAACTCCGGGCAACAGCAAAACCGTTTCGTCCATCGCGTGGACAACAGACGATTCCGTTAAATCCCAAGCTGCGCACACCCGACGCGACACGCATCAGTGTCTATTATCAAAACATTCGCAGCTTGGGTAACAAACAGGATAAATTTTTTTCACAAATGTGCTGCTTTCGGTTTTGACATAGTCATCTTGACTGAAACTTGGCTCAAAAATAGCTACCGTAATGCCGAATTCTTCAATAGCACATACGACGTTAACCGCAAAGACAGATTATTTAGACAAGGTGGAGGTGTTCTCATTGCGCTCAACAATGAAATCTTCTCTACTGAAGAAATTAAATTTGACAACGTGGACATTGAGCATGTATGCATTACCAACACACAACATCTTCATCTACAATGCATATATTCCACCGAACTCATCCAATGAAATATACGCTTTGCATCGTTCAGCCATCGAATCACTCACGACGAATGCCGATGACGTTGGTGATTTTAACTTGACAAACGTTGAGTGGATAAATGACGATGAGGAAAGCAATGATTCAATAAAAAATCGTAATTGTTGGACCTATTTTTCACAAACGACCATGCCAACACAACAGTGAGCGATGCTACTAAACTGTCATTGACGGATAAAATCGACCATCACCACCCTCCTTTGTTGATTGAATTTGAATGGCATCCGATTAACAATGGTTCTGAAAACCAGAATAATACACATTTCAACTTCAAACGAGCTGATTATCAGCGCATGAATGAATATTTTGCTGCCGTCAACTTCGATGACTTATTCGCAAACAAATCACTTGCGGAGAAGGTGTCATCCCTTCATGACGTGTTAGCGGAAGCTATTCAGTGTACGGTTCCAACGTATGTCCGCAAGAACAACCAAAAATGCCCATGGAAAAACAAAGAATTTCGGCATCTCAAGAATTTAAGGAAAAAAGCCTGGGATTACTGGAAGCTGACCAATGAGAAACAGCCATTTGAAGAATTGCACGAGGAATTCAGTGCAAAAAATACCGAGCTTTACAATCAATATGTCGACAAAATGAAATCAAACTTGAAAAAATCTTCGTTTTGGCAATATGTTAACTCTAAAAAGAGCACTGATAACATACCGAAAACCATGCGATTCGGCGACTCCAAGACATCCAGCGAATCGGAGCAAGCAAATTTATTTGCGGACTTCTTCGGGAGCAATTACTCCACATCTACGACACCAAATAACCAACCGTCACCTCAGTCTGAGAACACCTATTGTTTCCAGCTTGACCTGGATTTTGTCATGACTGAAATGACGAAGGTCAATGCCAAGAAAGGTGTTGGACCTGACGGTATTCATCCTCTGATTTTGAAGGAGTGTGCTCCAACGCTTGCTAGTCCGTTGACTAAGATCTTCAATGAGTCGCTTTCATCTGGCATTTTTCCCGACGAATGGAAACGATCGAGTGTATCACCCATATTCAAAAAGGGCGCCAGATCGGAAAACTACAGGTGCATAGCAAAACTACCAACAATCGCTAAATTCTTCGAGCACCTCGTCAACGTAAATTTGCTTGAAACTGTTCGTGATCGCATCTCGCCTAACCAACATGGCTTTATGAAAGGACGATCTACAGCATCAAACCTTACCGAGTTTGTGTACTACGCCCAGAGTGGCTTAAACAATGGAGCTCAAGTTGATGTCCTGTACACGGACTTTACGAAAGCCTTTGATAGAGTCGATCACAGCATTTTGATCCAGAAGTTGAAAACATTCAATCTACCTCAAAACTTGCTGGAATGGCTTAAGTCGTACCTCGAAAATCGCATTCAATTTGTCAAGCATGGAGCAAGTGAGTACGAGTCATTAAAACCAACAATTTGTTTGTTTTTGCTTTTGCTTTTGCTTTTGCACTTTACCTTTTGATAGCTTTTGTGGCAATTAGCAACGCAAATGATGAAAACCGAACCTTTGGAACAGCCGAAAATACGACAGTAAAATAATTGAGCACACACATTACGTATTGTTGCTATTCGCATCATTCGTTTTGGGGCTAGAGAAGCGAGAATGAGAATACGAGAGGGAGACCATGAGCAGAAGCGCACGCGAGCACACAGCGTGTAGTGAATCGGATGATTTTACAGCGTCGTCGGGTGTCCCACAGGGGAGCCACCTTGGCCCAACACTGTTCCTGCTGTTTATCAACGACATCGTGGATCAAATGCCCCCAGACATCATGATATTACTGTTTGCTGATGATATCAAAATAGCCAAAATCATCAAGTATCAGCAAGATTCGGAGATGCTACAGCAAGCCATCGACAAACTTAAACATTGGTGTGACGTGAATCTGCTGCACCTTAACCTCAAAAAATGTGCAGTGCTATCTATATACAAGAAACGTCAGCATTTGGAAACAAGCTACACCTATGGCGACCACACCTTCGATAAAGTGACTGAACACAAGGACTTGGGTGTTCTAATTGACAGAAAACTATCATTTGCCAAACACATTGACATGGTCACTTCGAAGGCAACGGCTGCACTTGGCTTTGTCAAGCGCTTTTGCCATGACATCACTGACGTTACCACACTAAAGTCGCTGTATTTTGCATTGGTTCAGTCTCACCTCGATTACTGCGCCATGGTATGGCTTCCATTCCACAAAATCCACAGTGACAAAATCGAATCCGTGCAACGCCAATTCACTATGTACGCTCGTCGAGAATACCCATCCGTGCAAAACCAATACTCAATCACACCGTACGAGCAACGATTATCAGACTTGAACATGATTAGTCTTCGCCGTCGACGTGTCAACGCGTCATTGAGTTTTTTCTACGACATCATCAACGGTAACGCTAACTGTCCAATGGTTAGTGACAAAGTCTCATTTAATGATGGGCGTTCATTGAGACACAGCGAGCAATTCAGGGTCAATGACAAGCACATGAAGCTGGTGCGCGAAGCTCCAATTCCTCAAATGTGCAAAATGGCGAACATGGTGCCGGAACTGTTCACAGCAGCGACCTCAAAGAAGAATTTTGCATCATCGGTTCGCAAAATGACGGACACCACTTTTGGATCGCTTTGCAAACTCAAATGACTACCTGGCCTAAACTCAAATGACTACCTAGTCAATTTTTCATCCATGTAACCTCATTTTTTTATGTGTTCTCTACGAGAACACCTTGATACTGCCCACATTAATGATGAAATTTCGATTTTCATGTTGCCGTTTAACCTGATCCATGATCCCAAGCGGACGAATTCCCAAGGACAAAGCATACTGCCCGGGTGCCATTTGGTTGCTTCCGATTGCAACAAACATGAGCGGGGCAGTCCCAGGTTCCAACCACCCACGTGGAAGTCAACTCATCTCACAC
Organism: Sitodiplosis mosellana; assembly: GCF_009176505.1. Classification (NCBI taxonomy): domain Eukaryota; kingdom Metazoa; phylum Arthropoda; class Insecta; order Diptera; family Cecidomyiidae; genus Sitodiplosis; species Sitodiplosis mosellana. Next base: position 357 of record NW_022596682.1, on the reverse strand, counting down.
GGACCACACAGCAAAATCAATAATTAAAGACTGACGAATTTTTTCCATACATTCTTTTAGTGTATTGAAAGGATGATACTTATCTGTGATGTTTACATTATTTATTGTAAATTTTTATTTTTTTGATTTTGTGCTTTGTTCCACGAGTTGGCGAGTTAATATTCTTATCTTTGAAGTCAATTTTGAATTATTTACCATACGTTTCAAATCATGGTCCATGTCAACTCAATGCACTCTGCAATCAACATGGATCTGCCTTAACCGACCGAAAACTTCTCATCAATTTATCTGTCTGATAAATTGAGTGACAACTTTTGCAGTCTCAAAGTCTTAAATTTAACGCGTAACAATTAACGC
>NW_022596681.1:0-6943 GCF_009176505.1 Sitodiplosis mosellana | reverse complement strand
ACTCGTTGCTGTACATTTTGTTGCAGTTTTGGACGAAGTCCCATCTTTTTCACGGCATCGGTTTCAACTGTGCTTGTCTTACTTTGCATTTTCGATGGATAATTGAATTGTTTCAAAATGCAATCAGAGCTCCATCCATCCATTGTAATGATCTCTTAACAAATCTTACGAAACAAGGTTGAAACTTTGAATGATGAAAAACACCTTGCCTCCCCTTTGTATCGTTTGTTTGGCAATTTTTCTACAATAAAAGAATCATTATTTGCATCCAAATTACCAATGATAAGAGCGGCAATATATAGCTGTGCTCACGATTTTTTTTTATCAAGATATCGTAATAAACTAAAAATATCGTTCGATATCGTTATTATGATGGAATCTTAATAACGCTATCAACTTTTTATCGGGTTATTAACTATATTCAAATAATAACGTTATCGGATGAATCTTAATAATATCGTTTTGAAGTTATTAAGATCGAATCCTGATAATTTATCAACATTCAATCTTAATAATCATCAAGTTCTGGAAGTGGGTTTTGGTGGATCCTCAGGATGGACCAGATCCGGTTTGACACTGCCCTTGGCCCATCCTGAAGATCCACTTCCAGAACTGGGAGCAGTTCTGATCGATCCTGAGGATCCACCAAAACCCACTTCCAGAACTTGATGATTATTAAGATTGAATGTTGATAAATTATCAGGATTCGATCTTAATAACTTCAAAACGATATTATTAAGATTCATCCGATAACGTTATTATTTGAATATAGTTAATAACCTGATAAAAAGTTGATAGCGTTATTAAGATTCCATCATAATAACGATATCGAACGATATTTTTAGTTTATTACGATATCTTGATAAAAAAAAATCGTGAGCACAGCTATAGATTAAATGGGCACAACAAAGCACAATTCAAACCATTTTCGGTTCAAAACAATTATGAATATTTTAAAAACGAAAAAGATTTTACACGTAGTTCTTATGGGAGACATATTTTTTTCCATACAAAGGTAGTTACCGTTACCGACCAATGGGACATATATGTCCCATCATTTTTTTCATATTTCTAGTTAAAAAAATTAATTTTTGATAACATTTTTATTATGGTTTTTGGGGTCGCTGAGCACGAATCTGCAATCAGAATTGCAAAATTCCCATCCGTTCAATCTTGGTCGTCAAAGGGTTAAATAGTGTTTCTCGACTTGTATGGGAGTTCGATATTTGAATGATTTAATAAATAACATCTAACCCAAAAATGGAAATGAATGAAGGTAGCCGCATGTCAACAGTCCAATATAGTCTGACTTAAACGAGTTAAAATGAAGACTAACTGAAGCATTAAACATTGTAATAACGGCTTCAATGACTGCAAAAGTCGTCATTCAATTTATCAAAGAGGTGATAGATTGAAGACAAGTTCTACGTCTAATCGGAACAAGTCCCTGTTGGTAGTCATGAATTTGCAATTCATAAGAAATATGATTTTTTTATTTTTATACAGTATACACTGATAAAAGGCTGGAAGGAAATATTCCAATTCGTTGGAATTTGACAAATGCGGAAATGCTGTCAATATTCCAACTATGGTTGGACAATTCACAAAATCGTCTGCAATGACAACATTTACAACGCAGGGTTGGAATATTTCCTTCCAGCCTTTTCTCAGTGTAGGATAAAGTTTAATTTGACATAATTATTGGTTCTCGACTAGGAAAAAGAATGACATAATATATGAATAAGCGAAAAAGAGCGAATGACCAAACATGAAAATGTCTAATGAAAGCCAATTGACAACGGTTGAACCAATAGTATAATTACACGTGTGAAAAAAGATAGACTAACTGGAGCATCGTACATATTAGTGACGGCCTCAATGACTGCAAAAGTCATCGTTCAATTTATCAAAGAGTTTATAAATTGAAGAGAAGTTTTACGTCCAAACTAAACAAGTCCCTGTTGGTAGTTTTGAATTTACAACTGTCGAAACTGGAAGATATGGATAATTTGAATTAACCTTTGTAAAACATTGACAGAACTTAATCAGTTTCCATTATAAATGAGTAAATAATAGGTTCAATGAATGGCCATATAAAAGTCAATGTTGCTAAAAGACAAAACCCAAACTTTTGTAAGTTGATCGTCTTATGTCAAAATCAACAATTTCAGACGCACTCTTAGAGTTTTTCAACATAAAAATGACATAAATACGTAGAAGCTTCTGAGTTGCCTACACTGTTTAAAATTTACGCCCGACTATAGACGGAATTTCGGCTGGTATATGCTCCCAGTCTATATTTCACCTACAACTTCAACTGAAAATCTACTTTCAGGCGTATATTCGTCTGAAATCTTGGCGAAAAAACGGCTGGAATATAACTTACTGGGAGGAATATCGACTGAGGCCGTATACTAGCCGGAATTCCGTCTATTTTCAAACTTTGTAACGAACGCACAAACGAAGACACAACAACGGAGAAAACACAAGCAAGAATGTGCGCCCTACACTCATTCGCTTCTACTCGGTTCGTTCATCGAGCGAAAGTTTTCTGTGTATATGTGACAATATGGTTCAACGAGCGCACGTGCAATATTGCCACTTATAAACAGACACTGTTTGCGTTGTGAATGTATGCTCGATGAACGAACCGAGTAGAAGCGAATGAGTTGTGTCTTCGTTTGTGTGTTCGTTAGGTAACTCAGAAGCTTCTACGTATTTATGTCATTCTTATGTTGAAGAACTCTAAGAGTGCGTCTGAAATTGTTGATTTTGACATAAGACGATCAGCTTTCAAAAGTTTGGGAATTGTCCTTTACAAAAAAAAATTGTGTAGAAATCACAGTTTTGCATCATTAATTCAGTAAGAAAACAACTTGTCAGTATTTTAAACTAAAAATTTGGTTTCACTCGTTACGTACTGATGTGATGAAGTTAATAAGCTGGTTGAATTTCTGAATGGATCAGCCATTTGGTTAGCTTATTTATACATATATCTGATGAATAATTTTCTTTCTTTCTAGTCAAATTTAACACATCTACCAAGATCAGAGTACGTCCCTGGAATTGGCTTGGGTATTGCAAAATGTCCTTACGACCCTCAAGACAATTCTACTGCTGTTTGGGTAGAGAATGGCAATCCAGGTGATTTGCCTGCTCTGGTGAGTTTACAAATAATCAATATTTCACAATATACCATGTTTATACTAAGCTTCGAATAAAATCGAAATTCCACATTTAGAGAATATTGAATGTTAAATACGGTGGCAATAAAAAATACTTTCTTCATCTACACTTTCTTCAAGTATTCGGGTACAAATGCAGAATTTACGAAAGCTGATACCGTTATATTTCGTACGGACTTGTATAATATGACAACCGGCCGAAAAGAGTTTAATTTCAAGCGAACTTTAAAATATGATTCAAAGTGGTTGGACAGTGAGTATAAATTATTGTTAATACTTACACAAACATATTTCTATGGGTGAGATTGAGAGTAGTGGATGTTTCACTGACTTTGTTATGAAAGAGAAGAGTAAGTTTCTTTCGTCTTAAAAATGGTTAAAGGCGAATATGTTCATTTTTGGTCAGCTATCACAGTGTTTCGCGGTTTTCTCGGAACTGATAAGAGATAACAACTTAGTCTCTTCGGCAAAGTTGTAGTACTTCAGTTTCTCTATAACTCTTGCTGAAGCCAGTTATCAGTTTCGCGAAAAGCGCGAAAAATGATAAGGAAAAAATGTTCTTTATAAATTTTGCTTTTCTAAAGGTACCATTTCCTAGGCGGCCGATTTTAGTCGCCGAATTTTTGCTATAATTTTTGAGCCACTGAACGGATTTTAATAAAGATGTTAACTCCATCTTTCTTAAAATACAAAAAAATTAAAAATCAATCTGGTGGTTCGATAAATATAGCAAAAATTCTGAAAATCGGCCAAGATCGGATCTTGAATCGGCGACCAAAATCGGCCGCCTAGGAAATGGTTCCTTAAATGCGCGATTTGCGCCAAAGCGATAAGAGATAACTGCCTACAGCTAAGTTATAGAAGACATCGAGTACTATAACTTTGCCGACTAAGAGTCCAAGTTATTATCTCGTATCAGTTTCACATAAACCGTGAAAACCGCGAAAAACCGCGACAGCCCAAGGCATCTAAACATACTCTACTTTAACGCGAACAAAATCTTCAGGAAACATACTCGCCTGAATCGAAAAAAAACACACTCTACTCTCAATCTCACCCATAGATTTATTATAAACATATTTATTTATCTATTTATTATTTATTGATTTCCAGAGCCAAACTTTGTTGGGTCATTTGATATAGGAGAATATGTATATTTCTTCTTCCGTGAAACTGCAGTGGAATACATCAATTGCGGTAAAGCCGTTTACTCAAGAATCGCACGGGTTTGTAAGAAAGATACGGGCGGAAAAAATATTTTGAGCCAAAATTGGGCGACGTACCTGAAGGCTCGTTTGAATTGCAGTATATCTGGCGAATTTCCATTTTATTTCAACGAAATTCAAGCAGTGTATCAGTTACCCAATGACAAAACTAAATTTTACGCGACTTTTGCGACTAGCACGAATGGCTTAGTAGGTTCCGCTGTTTGCAGTTTCGATATAAATGAAGTACACTCTGCATTTTCGGGTACTAGTTTAATTTTTAAACAAAATATACATTTGAAAATATTTATAACTTTAAACATATATTATACATATATTTTTTTTCGATAAAAAAGGAAAATTCAAGGAACAGGCAACTTCAAATTCAGCATGGTTACCAGTATTAAAATCAAAAGTTCCCGAGCCTCGCCCGGGTACATGTGTAGATGATACATCGAATTTACCGGATACAGTATTGAATTTCATTAGATCACACCCATTGATGGATAAAGCTGTGAATCATGAGCACTCCAACCCAGTATTTTATAATCGTGACTTAGTGTTCACAAAATTGGTCGTGGACAAGTATAAGATTTGCGCATTATTGTTTATTTTTCGTACATCATTGCGTTTTTTATTTCCAGAATCAAAATTGATCTACTGAATCAAGAGTATACCGTATATTATGTTGGCACAAACTTGGGTCGTGTTTATAAAATTGTTCAATTTTATCGAAATAATGAGCCAAACTCCAAACTGTTGGATATATTTGAAGTAGCCCCTGATGAACCTATACAAGTAATCGAAATCAGTCAATCGCGGAAATCCTTATATGTCGCAACCGATAACAGAATAAAGCAAATTGATTTAGCCATGTGCAACCGTCGGTATGATAGCTGCTATCGCTGTGTCAAAGATCCATACTGCGGTTGGGATAAAGATACGAGTACCTGTCGTCCGTATGAACTGGGTTTACTCCAAGTAAGATGAAAAAAACTAAATACGTAATCAAAATATATGTATTCATTGCCGACAAATTGTTCGGACCCTATTTTCCCTGCTACTTATTGTTGCATTGAATAAAAATACTTTTTCAAACAATTTAGGATGTTGCCAACGATACATATGATATTTGCGATACAAGTGTTCTCAAGAAAAAAGTTGTTATTACATATGGCCAAAGTGTTCATCTCGGATGTTTCGTGAAAATTCCAGAAGTATTGAAAAGTCAACCGGTTATGTGGTACCATCATTCAAAGGAAAAAGGAAGGTGGGCATTTCAAACAAATTACACAAGATATAAATGAAGAAGAAGGGTAATACAGAAGTGTTTAAACTAAAGCGCAACATGCAATTTGGTTCTTAAAAACGTTACATGAATCGTCGCTTCAGTAGCGTAATAATTGCGTAATGCGGATTTTGGATGTGGTTTTTTGTGTTTTTCGCGAAAATGATATCGAAATATTATCTTTAATAAAGTTATAGAATTGGTCAAGCCCCAAATCTTTGCTGAACACACTAGCTTACTATCTCTTATCATTTTCGCGAAAATCATAAAAATCAAATTAAAAATTCACATTTTTAATGTTAAGCTTCTACTGAAGCGACGATTCTTGTAACGTTTATAAGAGACACATTTCATGTTACGCTTCAGTTGAAATACTTCTGTATTCCCATTTCTATTATCAACAACACATTTACATATTTTCATCATTACAAAGGTATGAAATCAAGTACAGCCCGACAAAGTACATCGAAACAACTGAGCGAGGACTAGTTGTAATTACTGTAAATGAGGCAGATGGTGGAAGATATGATTGCTACTTGGGAGGCTCCCTATTGTGTAGCTATAGTATAACGGTTGATGCCCACAGGTAATATGAACAATTTTTTTTTAAATTTTCAACCGCTGATTTGATATCAGCGCCGCTCATTTAACAAGTTGAACTAAAAATAACACACTCCTATATCACCATGTATAGCATGGATTATTTTAAGGATTTTTTGGAACGGACCAGAATTTCGAAAAAATACAAGGGGTGTTTTTTTAAATATTGTGCGAACGAAGTTTATTTGAAGTGTCAAAAATACTAAGATCCAGTGATTATTTAAACAAATGTCGGTTAATCACGACATTGGCCCTTCAACAGTTAAAATAGTAAATTCAAACATATTTAGGGTGGTTAAAATTAGGCGAGCGTAGCGAGGCGAAAATTGTTATTCAACTACAATCAGTCCAGCGTTGTCATATGGTTGATGCGTTTTCATAAAGATAAAAACTGAATCTACTAAAGCGTAGGCCCATCTTAGATGCTCGAAGAATGTCGCTTTCGAATGATGTATTGATCAAATAAATAGTTTCAAGGCTTTTGGAAATGCGAATATGCCAAAGATGACCGATTTTCGAATTGTGAAGCTTGTTTCGATTGTCAAAAACAGAGCATTGAAGATGCTGGCTATGTAGTGCTAACATTGGTTGCCTGCATATTCGCTGTGATGCGCGTTTGTTCATCTCCCGATTCTCACACACAGTGTTTATCTCTTGCATTCACA
>NW_022596680.1:0-6989 GCF_009176505.1 Sitodiplosis mosellana | reverse complement strand
CTTATTGTTTTTGCTGTTGCAGCACAAAAGATACACAATTGTACTTGCTTAAAGTGAATGCGCATTGCGCATTTCGAAACGCTCAACGGGCGTTCATTATCAGTACTGACACGAATCTCGATTTTTGCCGGTGATTTGCGAGACAATGAAATGACAACACACCAACACAACGCAAAACACCTGGATCAGCAACAACAAAACATTCGCCGCATCGAATCAATGCAAATAAACAGGACTGTATGTTCGCTCTTTCCGCATTCAATGATTATATCGTGTTCCCTTAAACGATTCTTAATTCTACTCATAACACCAGGAACATAACAAAACACTTTGCAATTATTTTCACTTAATGTCCCGTTATTCTGTTTCTATAGAGTAGTATCAAGATTTTGTGCTCTTTTTCGCGTATGTTTATTAATTAAAAATTCAACCAGAACATTTGAATAACCGTTTAAAGAAGCCACATCCAGAATATAGTGATATTCCTTAACAAATACACCTACTGAAAGTGGCAAGTTTACAAGTATATGCACCAACGAATGAAACGCAGCGTGTTTGTGTTGAATTGGACAAAACGAGTCACTTGTAATGACTCTTTTTTTCGATGTCGGCTTATGAAATACATCAACATCAATATTTTGCCGATTACGTATCAATTCCAAATAAAAAAATGATAAAATTAAATTGTTTTCTTTTTCACAGGTGAATTGAATAGATTCACACTGGCTGTTGAACACATTCAATACAGAATCAATTTCCGATTCTTTAACCACTGCGAAAATATTGTCCACATATCTGTGATAAGCCCGAGACAATTTTCCTTCGCACTTCAATTTAATTTCCAATCGCGACATAAACAACTCGGCCATAAAGGGACTCAACGGGTTACCAATGCTTGTGCCTTTATTGGTTTTGTAAAATTTCTGTCTTAACTGAAAATAACTATGCGACATACACATTCCCGCAGCTCTACTGTACACGATTCTTTTTCCCATTGACACATTGTTCTCAGCTAAATATTCATCAAACAAATCTAAAGTTTCATCTATCGGCACACTCGGAAACCAATTCACGACGTCGAATGGGACATTCATTTCATCCATAGCTGCGCACTGTAACCAAAACTACGCGCCTGTCACTCGATTGTGACTGCTGTCACGTAGTACTTTAGTCGAGGTGATACGCACTGAGTACACAAATTTTCGATTACAATATAATTGATGTTTTATTGGCTTATTTTAATTTGTGTGTTTTAAAACATATTTTTTACTAGCAGATTATAAAATCTATGACAATTACATTATATTTGCGGTTTGAAATCAACAATTAAACATTTATTATCCTATAATAAGTTCAACATTTAATTTCGATGAACCATTTTCATTACTCCTTAAATGCACACATCCCATCGATACTCAGTCGATTGACGAAAGTAAATTTCATCTGTTTCAGTGAAAATTAAAAAAACTTCTGCCAGTGATTGTTTTATCAATTTCATTTTCTATTTAAATTTATTTTTTGATTTTATGAAATCAATGAATTTTCGAATAAATTCTGGAAATATTTGTTGTTGAGGTTGATATTCTACTCGAAAGTCTACGTGCTCTAAAGTATTATCACTGCTGACTTACGTTAAGTATTCACTTTGTGAGAGAACTGTCAATGACTGTCAACGAACAGACACACATGTTATAGGGAACAACAATAACAAACAATACTTTCTGATTAAATAAATATATAAATCAAATTTGACGTTTGACAGCTACGCTGACAGTTGTGTTTTTTTTCGTTTCTCGTCTCTGTTTACATTATTTTATCGTTTTTAAATAGTTATCCACATTGTTTTGTCACAAATTCCATATCATTCTATTCGTAAAGACTTGCTGTATTTGAATATTATGAAGTTCATCCGTGTCAACATCAATTTCGTCGATTTCTTTCTGTGATAATTTGTGCACATTTTTGGTTACGTCGCTCTCGTTACTCACATCGTTTTCCCGTGTTATTGTTGTTGTTTTTCATAACCATAAAATGTACCAATGTGCGTTGTGTGTGAAACCCGTAGCCAATGACAAAAACAAAAGCATTTCATGCTATGGTTTATGCGGCAAACATTTTCATTTTGCGTGCCTTAATAAAAATGATTCCACCACTGTTTTCAATAAAACTCTGACAAACTTTTTGGCGAAAATTTCCGGTCTACAGTGGTATTGTGACAGTTGTCAGCCACACACTCTTAGTGGCATTGTAAACAATTTCACTGAGTGTTCAAATTTTATTTTGGACCTCAAACAATCACTAGTGCCTCTCATCGACAAAGTGTTGTGCGCGGACTTACCGCAAAAGAATGCCAGCAACCAAAATGAACGAAATGACCAGAATATCGGTGCTACAGAAGTGATTGAAATTGACCAAGATTCGTTTCATCGTTTTATTGAAAATGCCAATGCCACCGTGCACACTGAAAATGTTGTGATCGAAGAAAAGTCAGCGGAACCGATGGACGAGGATGTTAGTAATGATGATGACGGTGACAGTACAATCGTCCCAACTGTCGAAAAGGGTGATGCCACATCGAGTGTTTACATGGATACTCCACGCCCGAAACAAAAACACGGTAAGCGTAAAATTGATCGCCCATTCAACGAAACAGTAAAACGTTCGTGCTTCACATCATCCGACGATCCGGGTATGTTGCGCGTTGATAACGCTACCGATGAAATTGTCTCGACACCATCAGTTCAGCAGAATGCAACGAAATTGCGCAATTTGGTCCGCGCTCCGGCCCGCAAACCGATTACGAAAAATGCTTCACGCGCTCAAGCCGGCAATTTGCACGCCAAAGCGGTACCGTTACCACAGGTCAGCAATTTACACAAGAAAATTGCTCCGTCAGTTCTACTGTCATCTAAACTGATGAAGAGCGTTCACATCTCACGCTTCTCTAACGACACCACCTGTGATGATATTTTGAATCATTTGCGCTCCATTGATTCCACATCTAACATTGTCAATGAAATTCAATGTAAAAGATTGACACGTGGGGGCCGGCCAATTTCAAGCTACAAATTCATAACGTTCAAACTGACCTTTCCTCGTCAATACTTTGAACGTATTGTTAACCCGTCGATATGGCCGAGTTCAATTAAGGCCTGTGAATTCGTGGAAAAACCGAAACCTCTCTCGTCCATCAGTGCACCACATGTCAATTCAAACCGGCAGTCAAAAAACGGGATGCACCCAAATGGCCACATAAACAGAGTCAGAAACCATCCTCAGCCAATGTACGCCTATACACAGGCACTGACGACACCGAGTGTGAACCATTGGTTCAATCCATTTGCTCAGCGCCCAAGCCACTACCGCGCAGCAAACTCCGAGCAACAGCAAAACCGTTTCGCCCATCGCGTGGGCAACAGACGATTCCGTTAAACCCCAAGCTGCACACACCCGACGCGACACGCATCAGTGTCTATTACCAAAACATTCGCAGCTTGGGTAACAAACAGGATGAATTTTTCCACAAATGTGCTGCTTTCGGTTTTGACATAGTCATCTTGACTGAAACCTGGCTCAAACATAGCCACCTTAATGCCGAATTCTTCGATAGCACATACGACGTCTACCGCAAAGACAGATTATTTAGACGAGGTGGAGGTGTTCTCATTGCGCTCAACAATAAAGTCTTCTCTACTGAAGAAATTAAATTTGACAACGTGGACATTGAGCACGTATGTATTAAAGCGAGCTTGCCAACACACAACATTTTCATTTATAATGCATACATTCCACCGAATTCACCCAACGAAATCTACGCTTTGCATCGTTCAGCCATCGAATCACTCACGACGAATGCCGATGACGTTGTGATAGTTGTTGGTGACTTTAATCTGACAAACGTTGAGTGGATAAATGACGATGAGGATAGCAATGTGCTTGTTCCCTCTAATTTCCACTCCCAATGTGCTGCTGATTTCATTACCGGCCTGATGGGCCTGGGCCTACAGTAAATAAATTCAATAAGAAATCGGAACCTCAAACTGTTGGACCTATTTTTTACTAACGACCATGCCAACACAACAGTGAGTGATGCTACTAAACTGTCATTGACGGATAAAATCGACATTCACCACCCTCCTTTGTTGATTGAATTTGAATGGCATCCGATTAACAATGGTTCGGAAAACCAGAATAACACGCATTTCAATTCCAAACGGGCTGATTTTCAGCGCATGAACGAATATTTTGCTGCCGTCAATTTCGATGACTTATTCGCAAACAAATCACTTGCGGAGAAGGTGTCATCCCTTCATGACGTGTTAGCGGAAGCTATTCAGTGTACGGTTCCAACGTATGTCCGCAAGAACAACCAAAAATACCCATGGAAAAACAAAGAACTTCGGCATCTCAAGAATTTAAGGAAAAAAGCCTGGGATCACTGGAAGCTGACCAATGACAAGCAGCTATTCGAAGAATTGCACGAGGAATTCAGTGCAAAAAATACCGAGCTTTACAATCAATATGTCGACAAAATGAAATCAAACTTGAAAAGTGATCCATCTTCGTTTTGGCAATATGTTAACTCTAAAAAGAGCACTGATAACATACCGAAAACCATGCGATTCGGCGACTCCAAGACATCCAGCGAATCGGAGCAAGCAAATTTATTTGCGGACTCCTTCGGGAGCAATTACTCCACATCTACGACACCAAATAATCAACCGTCACCTCAGTCTGAGAACACCTCTTGTTTCCAGCTTGACCTAGATTTTGTTATGATTGAAATGACGAAGGTCAATGCCAAGAAAGGTGTTGGACCTGACGGTATTCATCCTCTGATTTTGAAGGAGTGTGCTCCAACGCTTGCTAGTCCGTTGACTAAGATCTTCAATGAGTCGCTTTCATCTGGCATTTTTCCCGACGAATGGAAACGATCGAGTGTATCACCCATATTCAAAAAGGGCGCCAGATCGGACATTGAAAACTACAGGTGCATAGCAAAACTACCAACAATCGCTAAATTCTTCGAGCTCCTCGTCAACGTAAAATTGCTTGAAACTGTTCGTGTTCGCATCTCGCCTAACCAACATGGCTTTATGAAAGGACGATCTACAGCATCAAACCTTACCGAGTTTGTGTACTACGCACAGAGTGGCTTAAACACTGGAGCTCAAGTTGATGTCCTGTACACGGACTTTACGAAAGCCTTTGATAGAGTCGATCACAGCATTTTGATCCAGAAGTTGAAAACATTCAATCTACCTCAAAACTTGCTGGAATGGCTTAAGTCGTACCTCGAAAATTGCATTCAATTTGTCAAGCATGGAGCAAGTGAATCGGATGATTTTACAGCGTCGTCGGGTGTCCCACAGGGGAGCCACCTTGGCCCAACACTGTTCCTGCTGTTTATCAACGACATCGTGGATCAAATGCCCCCAGACATCATGATATTACTGTTTGCTGATGATATCAAAATAGCCAAAATCATCAAGTCTCAGCAAGATTCGGAGATGCTACAGCAAGCCATCGACAAACTTAAACATTGGTGTGACGTGAATCTGCTGCACCTTAACCTCAAAAAATGTGCAGTGCTATCTATCTACAATAAACGTCAGCATTTGGAAACAAGCTACACCTATGGCGACCACACCTTCGACAAAGTGACTGAGCACAAGGACTTGGGTGTTCTAATTGACAGAAAACTATCATTTGCTAAACACATTGACATGGTCACTTCGAAGGCAACGGCTGCACTTGGCTTTGTCAAGCGCTTTTGCCATGACATCACTGACGTTACCACACTAAAGTCGCTGTATTTTGCATTGGTTCAGTCTCACCTCGATTACTGCGCCATGGTATGGCTTCCATTCCACAAAATCCACAGTGACAAAATCGAATCCGTGCAACGCCAATTCACTATGTACGCTCGTCGAGAATACCCATCCGTGCATAACCAATACTCAATCACACCGTACGAGCAACGATTGTCAGACCTGAACATGATTAGTCTTCGCCGTCGACGTGTCAACGCGTCATTGAGTTTTTTCTACGACATCATCAACGGTAACGCTAACTGTCCAACGGTTAGTGACAAAGTCTCATTTAATGATGGGCGTTCATTGAGTCACAGCGAGCAATTCAGGGTCAATGACAAGCACATGAAGCTGGTGCGCGAAGCTCCAATTCCTCAAATGTGCAAAATGGCGAACATGGTGCCGGAACAGTTCACAGCAGCGACCTCAAAGAAGAATTTTGCATCATCGGTTCGCAAAATGACGGACACCACTTTTGGATCGCTTTGCAAACTCAAATGACTACCTGGCCGCCTAGTCAATTTTTCATCCAGGTAACCTCATTTTTTGTATGTGTTCTCTACGAGAACACCTTGATACTGCCCCCATTAATGATGAAATTTCGATTTTCATGTTGCCGTTTAACCTGATCCATGATCCCAAGCGGACGAATTCCCAAGGACAAAGCATACTGCCCGGGTGCCATTTGGTTGCTTCTGATTGCAACAAACATGAGCGGGGCTGTCCCAGGTTCCAACCACCCACGTGGAAGTCAACTCATCTCACACGGACCACACAGCAAAATCAATAATTAAAGACTGACGAATTTTTTCCATACATTCTTTTAGTGTATTGAAAGGATGATACTTATCTGTGATGTTTACACTTATTTATTGTAAATTTTTATTTCTTTTTGATTTTGTACTTTGTTGTAGCCATCCACGAGTTGGCGAGTTAATATTCTTATCTTTGAAGTCAATGTTGAATTATTTACCATACTTTTCAAATCATGGTCCATGTCAACTCAATGCACTCTGCAATCAACATGGATCTGCCTTAACCGACGTAAAACTTCTCATCAATTTATCTATCTGATAAATTGAGTGACGACTTTTGCAGTCTCAAAGTCTTAAATTTAACGCGTAACAAATAACGCTTCACATAGCCTTTGTCCCTTTGGAAACGTTTACCAAAGGT
>NW_022596679.1:0-10110 GCF_009176505.1 Sitodiplosis mosellana | reverse complement strand
AGATAGAAAATAGTTCGGTTTTTGTCATTTATAACACGAAAAAATCCTAAAATAAAAAAAAAATTCAAGTGGCCGAATACTTTTTTGACTGACTGTATATAGATGAACATGGATTTATTTCCTTTATTTATAAAGGAAAGATTTCGTTCGAGTATTGTGAAAATGGATTTTTATTAATTAAATGCAAATAACAGACTTGCGACATTCAAAAAGTTGAAAGAAAAAGTGCATCATGAATCTTTATCATCTCATCGTTTTAAATCAAAGACAACAACGCGCCGCGAAGGCGAGGTCATAGAACCGAAACGAGAGCGACCCTACATGGATTCGGTATGAAGTTGGCGTCGATATGAAGTTTCAAAGGTTTACGCGATGGAAACATACGTCACCAAAAAGTGTCCGAAAGGCACTCGCACTTCTTATAGACGCCAACTTCATGCCGAAGACATCAAAATACACTAAGAATGAACGAACGAAGCAGCCACATTTTCAAGTAATGAAAAAAATTTGTCATTCTTGCGTATACCTACGATCTATTCATTGAATCATTTTTTTTTGAAAAGAAGAAAAAACGCAAAGTAAGTGAATCTATATATATAAAAGAGAATGTGTGTCTGTCTGTCTGTCAGAAACGACTTGGAGGCCAAACACGTGGTCCGATCTGGACATGCCGCACATCATTGGAAAGGTCTTGGGCCGGCGGGTGACATAGGTACCATCATGGTCCATCATGGTCGAGTTAACACGACTTAACACCTTGTTGCATGATTAACACAAAATACACATTGCTTTCAAAAATTCGCAATTTTCGAGTAAGATATTACATTTTTGTACATACTTTTGATTCCGAATCGCTAAACAAAAAAAAACCTTTTTTAATTATTATTCAATAAGTAAAATTAGCGGATGAATTAGTTGAAAAGACTGGCGACCGGGTGAACAGTGAGCATTCGCTTGGGTGGTATTTATGTGCATGTGTAATTCTGTCGTCTCTCACTTAAATGCAATCGTATCTGAAAATTGGCAAGAAAATGTTTAATTTTTAGTTAATTTGCATCTTGAATTTTAGATTTTTGCATTCAAAATGAATTGATTTATTGTCACACAAACGATAAAATATATATTCTCAGCTTGAAACAACTCAACCGATCGAATTTTGCCGATTACACAGAAAAGACAATTCAACTAAAACAAACAACTAAAACAATTGATTTGTTCATCACTGACATTTTCTGCGTTATCGGCTAAATACAACGGAAGTTTACGCAAAATTATGTTTTTTGTTTTAATCAAAACAATACACCGATTTGCACACAATGCAAACATAATATTCACCTCTCAATCATGTATGAATGAATCGATAATCTGGCGGTATCTGGATATGCTGGTATATTATGCCGAGCATTAAATATACGGCGTGCTAAGGTATACTGTCACGAAGCCTTGGAATGAATCGATAATCTGGCGGAATTTACGATGTAACACTTGATTTTCGAATGTATTATTAATTAATAGCTGTTTGCTCTGATTTGGATTTTGTATTTGAGCATTATCAATGGTATTATTGATTAGTGTGTCGAGCCGAAATTTAAACAGACAAACCACCAAAAGTTCTATGGCACTATTCTATTACATCGGTTTTCGCTTATTTTTGGAACAATTTATCGAAACTCAAACTCAAGTTTGCTCAAGATACATATACTCAACCAAAAATAGCTTTGAGGCAACAAACTGGAAGTACAATTAAGCAAACAACGTTAAGAAAAAACAATACCGCAGATCGTCGCTTCGCTCCTCTCTGCGTTCTTTACGTGTTCCAACCACTACAATAACCGTAGGTGCTTCTACAATTATTTTTGGGTCACTACAGTTAAATTCCGACCACTACAATAACCGTAGGTGGTTCTACAATTAATTCTGGGTTACTACAATTAATAAAATAGTTTGGACCAGTTTTGGAGCATTTTTTCTCCCTACAAAAACAAAACACTGCTGTTGTCAAATAAGTTGTTGAAAATATCAAGAATCGGACGACTGATTTGAATTCTACATTTTTTCTACAATTTTATGGACCCTAGAAACAATAGAAAAAAGATTTAGTTTGTGGAAAGTTCGATTTGGGGCCAAGATTTGAGTATTACCGATTTTGGACCAATTTTCATGACTAGTCCCGATATCGAACGAACGGGCAGACATATTTGAAAACAAACAATTGATTTGAATTCTACAATTTATCTACAATTTTTTGAAACCATTCTCCATTCGAAAAAACATTTGATTCATGGAAAATTCGTTTTTTGACCAAGATTTGAGTATCCCCATTTTGGAGCGGTTTTTCGATAGCCGATTACTCAAAAAAATTGTTCCTACATAAAAAAAGTAAATAGACTACATTAAACTACATAAAATCTACAATTGAAATCGCCCTACCCGAAGACATTTCGGCAAATTTGCCAAGATTTGAATATTCATCTTGTGACACACATACACAAGTATCGAGTGCCCGTGTACTATGACAGTTTTAAGCTAACCACTTCTAGAGGTTCAGTGTCGTTTTTGACTGACTCACCAAGACGCGAGATTGTATGGATTTACCCAACACCGCCGCTTAGTCCATTCTTCCTGTGGCATTTTGAACTGATTACGGCCATCATCAGAAAATATGATGAAACATGGAAGCATACGCTATCGGTGATCAACCCAGAGACTGGCTATAAAGTTGTAAACGAGCAAATTCCAACCATGATTGGACGATTCGAAAAATTGGATTTCCCATAAGTCACACACTAAAAAATATCTGTAAGAATCTACACGATGATACCAATCAAACTTGGATTTATATGACGAATCGTGTAAAACGATAAAATTTCGTGTAATTTCAAATAAATCAATGAATTGGCCAATACTATAATAATAGTATTATTGTGGGTGGCGTGCAAAAGTTTTGTGCCATACGAGGTAAATTATCAAAATGCCGCCCCAATTTTTTTTTTTCATCTAAGCGGAGTTATGGCCCCCAAAGTGACCCTATGTTTGTGCCATCGGTCGACACAAGAATTTTGAATAAAACAATGTGATACCGACGCAGTTTTACTGGTTAATGCACTTGGGTGGACAGATTACAGTCACAAGGTTCGAGAACAAAAGAAAAACGCAAAGTAACAATTGAATTTTCACTCAAAATTGGTCAAAATTGCCAATTGATGAGGTGTCCAAGATCATGAAATTGAATCAGCTCTCGAAAATCTGGGAAAAACGTGAAAATTGTCGCAAATATTCTTCTGATTTGCTATTACCAGTACTTGTGGATACATTTCCAAGACTTAAGGAAAAAATGTTGACAACATTCTGTTGACAGTATGGTTTGTTTCTTTGATTTTTTTGTAAAACCCGTGATTTTCGGACTTTCTCTCTTGCTGTCAATATTGACAGTTATTTTGACATTTCGAAATGGCTTGAGTGTGTCATAGGCGTTCTTTAGACACCAACAATTAACGCTGAAAAGAATTTGCATACTTTAGAGTACGTCTGTTTATGTTATGTAACTGTTAAAACACAACTTTTTTTCAACACATTCAATTTTTCGACCGATGGTACAAACATAGGGTCACTCTAGGCGCTATAACTCTGCTTCCAGTGGTCCAAATGTCATGAAATTTCACTGGAATGTCAAGGAAGGATGTACTTTTCCAACGCCAGTCATTGTCGATAGGTGGCGCCACCAGAAAATGCCCTAGCATAGAAGTCCGGGAACTTTTGAAACACACCTTGTACATGAACATGACATTATTATATTTTTGTAACTAGGCGTAATTGCTTTATTTCAAATTAGAACTTTGAATAGTAAAAAGAATTAATTTTTGGTCAAAAAAAGGGCCTAAAGAGTCTTACTAAAAAAAATTTTCGAGAAAAAAAACAATTACAATAGCCTATATTCCATGTACAGGGACTTTTTTACATAGGAGCAAACGTGTGCATTGCACACGGGCGCGAGGGCGCCGAAGGCGCACGAGCTATGCATTTTTTAAAAAATGAAAAGGCGCGAGAGCGCCGAAGGTGCACGAGCGATGCAATTTTTTATAAATGAAAAGGCGCGAGAGCGCCGAAGGCGCACGAGCGATGCAATTTTTTATAAATGAAAAGGCGCGAGAGCGCCGAAGGCGCACGAGCGATGCAATTTTTTTTTGGAAAAAAGCGCGAGATTACGACGTTTTGTTGTCATCGCTGGTATCGACATAAGCGATTGAAATTAACTAAACATCGAAAAATTGTTTTTTTTGTTTAACACTCAAAATGGCAACGTGTTTTCACAACAGCTGATTAAAGCGAATATAAACATTGAAACTCAGTTCGATATCGTTCTGAAGAAGTATGAATCACGCCACACG
Source organism: Sitodiplosis mosellana (assembly GCF_009176505.1). Taxonomy (NCBI): domain Eukaryota; kingdom Metazoa; phylum Arthropoda; class Insecta; order Diptera; family Cecidomyiidae; genus Sitodiplosis; species Sitodiplosis mosellana. Next base: position 5,722 of record NW_022596679.1, on the reverse strand, counting down.
AACAAAACACTTGCTTGTATACAAGTAGACTGAAAGTGCTGCAAATATTAAAAAAATGATGACAAATCTTTTTTTCTGTGTTCGATATCGGTATAAGCGCATTGCGATTTCGTCGCATTATACAGAGCACGAATCATTCGTTCGACAAGTGTCTAATTGAGCACTGATTTCATTCTATTGTGTCTATATCAAATATATTTCGTGCGAATAAATAAAAATTTGAGTGAAATTTCAACCGAATAAAATACCATGAATAAAAAACCATCAGGGTATGACTTCAAGAAAAGGCGCGAAGAGAAAGAAGCTAAAGAGGCTGATTGCGTAAAAAAAACGCGGAAGCTCGATTGTTATTTTCGGAGCCAAGGTTTGTGTTTCAGTGATTTTGAAATTGTGCCATTGTTAATTCATTTCGTTTTGAAGATGCTAGCACCTTTGAGAAAATACCATCAGCAACTGATAGCAATGCGTCCGATACAAAAGATCTATCAGAAGAGATGGAAAGTGGTTTATCAGAGGAAAATGAAGCAACAGAAAAGATGAAAGTCGAAGAAATATCGCCATCTTTAGGTGCATCGGTATTGATTGCAGGTCATTATTATACTTGCGAAACAATTTTTGCCTTTCCAAAGTGCAATTGGCAACTGACTTATCCAATTGTTATGTTTTTTCGATTAGATTTGGAAATTGATATATCTGACGTGGCCAATTTTCCATCAACATTGTCAGAGAATCTGAGAACGCGTATTATTCAAACAGGCCCAAATCAAATTGATATGAAATTTCCGATTACGAATGGGCGTACATTTTCCTCAAATTATTATTCTAAAACGCTCACGAACAACGAAAGAGTTAAACGGGAATGGTTGATTTATTCAAGGCAGCTTGATTCAGTTCATTGTTTTTGCTGTTTACTTTTCAATTCAAATGCACAACTCAATCCGTTCAACGCAAGTCAAGGCTTTTCAGAGACATTTGTCGCAAGCAATTCAACGTCATGAAACTTCAGCAAGTCATTTGGATAATTTCTGTATTTGGAAGGAGCAATTCAACAGATTATCGAATAACACTACGATTGAATGTCAATTGGAAAAGAGTTTGTTGGATAGAGAGAAGCAATTGAAGCAGGTGTTTGAACGATTTGTTGCAATGACAATGTTTTTGGCACGACAAAATATTGCATTTGCCGGAACGGACAATACGAGTGGCAACTTTTATGAACTGGCTCAAACTATTGGTGAATTTGATTTGGTGATGAAAAATCATTTAGAAAGTAGCTCTCGAAATAAATATCTAGGCCCCGCAACACAGAATGAACTCATCACCATCGTTGGAAATAAAGTGCGACAACACATAATCGACCAAATCATTGAAAGCAAGTATTATTCGTTGATTTTGGATTGCACATCAGACGTGAGTCGTCAGGAGCAGATGACGTTTGTTATTCGATATGTACACTTTGATGTCGACAAGCGATTTTTTCAAATCAAAGAGAGTTTTATCGAGTTTGTTGATGTCAGCGAAACGACTGGAAAGGCGATGGCCGATATCGCTGTTAACAATCTAAATAAACACAAAATCGAAATCAAAAATATACGAGGTCAGGGATACGACAACGGATCGAATATGAAAGGCAAGCACATCGGTGTACAAGCGCAAATTCAAAGTATAAATCCGTTGGCTGTATTTATCCCATGCTCAAATCATACATTGAACTTGTCATTGAATGACGCTGCATCAGCCTCTATTGAAGTTTGTGCTTTCTTTGCTACGGTACAGAAGATTTACACTTTTCTTTCAGCATCAACTACTCGTTGGGATATTTTGAAGAAGCATTGCACATCTATTCATGATTTGGTGCCAAAAGCATTAAGTACAACACGTTGGTCGGCGCGATTAAATGCAATTAAGCCGCTTCGTAGAAATCTCAATAAAATCCTTGCAACACTCGATGAAATCAGCAATTCTGAGTCATTTGAACCATCTGTACGGTACGAGGCGGAATGCATAATAAACTTCATTGATTTTAAATTCATTTGTTCGGTCTGTATATGGCACGCAATATTGGAAAATTTTGACCGCGTATCAAAACTGATGCAACGTATTGACATGAATTTAAGCGGCGTTGAAACTCTCTTATCTGATATTAGTCAGTTTTTAGCTGAATACAAAGAAAACGGATATGAACGTGCTATTACAGAAGCCACCGAAATTGCCGATGAATTGGAAATTCCGGCGAATTTCGAACAAACCCGAAGAGGAAGACCTCGCCGAAACGAGACAGATCCGGAAAAATTGTTCAAAGAAAACTTTTTTGATTTTGTTGTCGACGTTGCATCCGAATCGATTGAGGATCGATTCAAAGTGATTAATTCACACAGCAAATTGTACGCGTTTCTTTATGAGTATAAGGAGTTCAACGCACTCTATTCGAGTGGCGAATTGATTACGCATTGCAAACTTTTGAAAGAAACTCTGACTCACAACAACGAATCCGATATCGATGCCGAGGAATTATGTAACGAACTGCGCATAGTTGGCAAAATAATGGAAAGCCACCAAATTGAACATACCATCGACATTTTGAATGAAATCGCAAAAAAGAGATTAGAAAACTCACTACCAAATGCGGTCATTGCCTACAAGATCCTCCTGACGCTTCCTGTAAGCGTTGCAACAGGAGAACGCACCTTTTCGAAATTGAAGTTGACCAAAACGTACTTACGAAGCACAATGCTGCAGGAACGACTTAGCAATTTAGCGATAATTTCTATTGAACAGGATGTAGCAAAAACATTGAATTACGATCAAATTATTGATGAATTTGCCCACCTCAAAGCTAGAAAATGCAATTTCGATTAAGAATTTGATTTAGTTTGACATTAAAACTGCGTAGACAGTAAGAAGGTTTAATAAATTATTCAGTTTTCACGCTGCTAAGCTAAACACACCGTATTTCATTTCACTCTTCCTTTCAGATCTTGTTTCTTTTCGACCAACATTTGCTTGTTCTTTGTAATGTATGTAAACAAGGAATATAGAATTTTCTGTTAAAATTCAAAAGGCGCGTAAAAAATTTTGCACACGGGCGCGAGCGCACCAAAAAAAGCCACTGTCCATGTATACTACATTCCATGTATACTACATTCCATGTAGTGCTAAAAAAACAATTCTGTGGAATAAAATTTGTAATCGAATAGCAAAAAAATACATTTGTTCATTTACTGTTATTATTCATTCATTACAAATGAACATTTCGATGTTAGCATTGCCATTGCCAATTTATACGAAATAAGAAGGAAAAAAGCTTAAATGAACCTGTGAGTATAAAAACGTCGCCGAACAAAGCAAAACACCTATTTGTTACAAATTGTACACTGGTATGTTACGTTTTATGCGCACGGGTTCAAATTTCCCATAGAATTAGATTGAAAAAAACTTGCTAAAACATGATGATCAAAATAGTTTTCTAATTAAAATTAATCTATCAATCCAATTGTGTCTACTTGTTTACATTGAAACCTCCCAAAATTCGTGCATTGTCTTTTGAACCATTTCCATCGAGTGTCAATTTTTTTCAGTGAATTGGCCCGTGTTTAACCATAATTACAGCAATATTCAACAGTTCGCAGTCACTTGAAGGTTAATCGTTTCTATGAATTCACATCTTTTTCAACTTAACCGGTTCTGAATATGAAAACTGATTCTATCAAAACTTTTGAACATTAGTGTACATTGATGCGACGTTTGCTAGAAAAAAGAAGGACAAAACACACTCGAAATAACACACCCGCATTAAATCAAAGGATGCAAGCGATTCGACTTGGAAAAAAGTTCATTATTTATTTATTAAGTTTGAATACATTTTCGCCCCCCGCCCCCCCCACCCAGCCGGCCAGAGTCTGAAAATCGCAGAACGGCTCCGTATATAATTTGTGCGTGGCCCCAAAAAATATGTGCATGCATTGGTTTGGTCGAAAAGTGCCGAAAACTCTATCATATTCGGGTTCACTTTTTGTGGTGAATTTGCTCTAAATCCAATTTTCACCACTCGAAAAGGAAGCATTATTTTGCGTTTCTGAAAAAGCAATTATTTTGTGCGTAATTTGTGCATAATAAATATGTCTTCGGACTTACGATATGTCATCAAAAAATGGCCAAATCGTCAAAGTACATATTTTGGCAATTTTAGGGTGTGGTGAATATAAATGAACTATCACAAATATTGTCTTTACATGCTCTCTGATGATTTCAATAATTTGTGCATAATTTGTGCGTGCTATTTCAGTCGGTCCCTGAATTTGTGCATAGCTCCAGCGCCCTGTATCGGCCACAACCGATATTTCCTTAAGTACTCTTAAGTACTGATATATGACTATGACTCAATGTCAACAAAATCGATTCATTTGACTTCTAATATTTTGTGCATAATTTGTGCGTGCCATTTCAGGCGGTGTATGTACAGCATTGTATTAGTCATTCTAGATACACACACACAAAAGAGCAGTTAGATAATAAGTTCTTTTAGCGGATTATTGTCAAATCGACAGTCTAGTGCACAAGTTTTCTCTCTCTCTCTTCTCTTCTCTTTTGTCGAGCGATTTGAAAATTGTTTGGGGAATATTAACGGTCGATGAGCGAAATTCGTCGATTTATATTGGCGTGTACAAACGAATACGCTTATTCACTTGACCTAGGTCACTCATGCTTTAAACGGCGAACGAAAAAAAATGGTTATACTCGACTCAGTATTCAATTTGTTCGCGAAAAGAAACAGCAATAAAAGAAAAGAAGTGACGATTTGTGAATGCTTGACTAAGTAACAAAAGGAATATTTTTCGAAAGAACATTGAGAGCTGAATTGACGAATTTTTTTTCTTATATCAATTGTACATTTATCGAGCAGTTTTTGGAATTGAACTATCGAATTTGATATGAAAAAAGTTTCTTTATATTTGCGCGATGTGACGTTGAACCAAAGATCTCATTATGGTTTTGAAATGCCATTTTTTATTATCGCACAAAAGTACCAGCCAGATTTTTGTTTATTTGAACATAAACAGTCATTGTGTTTTTTTGCTTCTGTATACAGTAGCGGCACAAACGCGAATGTTTGAAAGAGTAGCGAGTTGGTGTTCGTGCAAGTCTCAGAACAGCCAAATTATTTACACACTGCTTGTTTACATTTGTTTCATCTATGTTTGATTGCACACCACACAATTCGTAAGAGAGATTTTCGATTTATAACAGTTCTTGTCACTTTCATAACATTTGGAGCTCAACAAAATAACCAAAAAACGATTAATTTATGGTTTTCGAATAACGTCCGTGTTTTATTTCTATGTACGTTTCATGCTACGTGGTAGCAATGCATTCGTAATGATAGTTTGTTTTTTTCTTCTTGTGGATTTACATGCACGGTCAAAACATGAGTTCTTATGCAACGAAAATTTTTCATTTACTTTAAATTCAGAGCAAGAAAGTATGAATCACGTATTAAAAAGAAAATCATGTGTTATGTGCCATGGATGTGCGATTTTATATAAAAACCTGATAGAAACGACACGTCCGAGGAAAATGTTTCTGCACTGACAAATATGCCATAAGCTAAATGACGAAAAAATTAATTCTTATTTCAATAGTACATTTGAATGGGCAAGCGGAATAATGAAACGTAATTCTGTTTTCAAATGAAGTGCCTCTGAGAAAATTTTTCAGTAAAAAA
>NW_022596678.1:0-4138 GCF_009176505.1 Sitodiplosis mosellana | reverse complement strand
ATTGAGAAATTGAATTTACAATTTTAGTTTACCTTTTTTTTCATTCGAAGATGTTTTTTTATTAGAAAAAGTCAGATTCATAACGGATTTGTTTGCGGCGATGGTAGCGATTCAAGCGGCATATGAACGCTACTAAAGCGGCCTTTTAAATTTTATGACAAATTTCATAGTCAATATTGCGAACGTATTTCATGTGCATATGTGTAAGAATGTGTGAGATATTGCCTCCCACAACACATGTGCGCGCGTTCGTTTCATGGGGCGTACGACGCCCCAAGTGTATTTTTTCATGAAAACTGGACTGTGATAAGAGATAACGATTTAATGTCTTCGGCAAATATGTAGTACTAGAGGTCCTCTACATCTTTACTACAGACAGATATCGCTTATCTCTTATCAGTTCCGCAAAATACGCGAAAAACCGCGAGAACGCAAATACACGGTTTTCCATTTATCACGGAACTGATAAGAGATAATTGATATCTGTCTTAAGCAAAGCTGTAGAGCAGATTGAGTTCTACAACTTTGCTCAAGAAACCAAGTCATTATCTCTTATCAGTAACGCGAAAAATGATAAGAGAAATCTCGCGTTTTCCGCGGTTTTTCGCTTAACTGATAAGAGATAACGAAATAAAGCATGTGGAAAATTGTAGTACTTGTGGTCCTGTACAACTTTGCTGAAAACAGATGTCACTTATCTCTTATCAGTCAAGCAAAAAAAAATTATGAAAAACCCATATGGTGTGAGATCTTTCGCGGTTTTTCGCGTATATTGCGTAACTGATAAGAGATAAGCGATATCTGTTTTGGGCAAATTTGTAGTGCCGGCTGAATACTACAACTTTGCCGAAGACACCAATTCGTTATCTCTTATCAGTTACGCGAAAAATCGCGAAAAATCGCGAAAAATCGCGAAAAACGCGAATTTTCCCTTATCGATTTCCGCGGAACTGATAAGAGATAAGGAGATGGTGTCTTCAAAAAATTGTAGTACTTGACTTGCTCTACAACTTTGCTGAAGGCACTCATCATTTATATCTTGTCAATTCCGTGAAAAATGAGGAGCCGAAAATTCACGTTTTCGCGGTTTTTCGCGTATTTCGCGGAACTGATAAGAGATAAGCAATATGTGTCTTGGGCAAAGTTGTAGAACGGGTTAAGTTCTACAACTTTGTCAAAGACACTAAGTCGCTATCTCATATTACAATCAAGTTTTAATACAAAACTCACTTGGGGCGCTGTACGCCCCATGAAACGAAGTTAAGGTGTAAACGCAACAAACGATCAGAAGGTTAATAATCATCAAGTTCTGGAATCGTGTTTTGGTGGATCCTCAGGATCGACCAGAACTGCTCCCAGTTCTGGAAGTGGATCTTCAGGATGGACCAGATCCGGTTTGACACTGCCCTTGGCCCATGATGACGTTCTCAGTGTCATTCATCACAGAAACGTTCTTTTTCAAGTGAACCATGGCCCACGGTAGATCGTGTTCTTCTCTGCAGCAATTTTGGAAGAGTTTTTAATGAAAATTGTAGTTCTCTTTTTTTTCTGATTCTATCCTTTAAATAATTCCATTTCATTTTCATTTTTTTTCTTCAAGTTAAATTTTATTTTTTTTTTCATCTATTCATTAAAAATTCTTCACATTTGATTTGTTCGTTTGTGTATATTTTTTGTGTGTCAAAAGTGAATCGATGACAAAATATTTTAAGTCTCAAGTGACAAATAGTTAAGTTTAAAGTGACAAAACATAAAATAATTCAATCAAAAACGATATCTATTCACTTTCGACGCTCATGTGTTTATTGTGTGACAGTATTTACTACGTGCGTAAATCAACGTAAATTCATGCGTGAATGAATTGAGTGGAGCACGTGGCCTATGCAGCCCGTGTATTTTGTTGTTGTTTGCTTTCGATTCTGTTCACTCGCCACTGGAACGGAGTCTGTGTGTACGTGGTTGTTGTTGCTTTTCGCTCATGCAACGTACGGCCGTATCTAAAATGGTGCAGAATCTGTATGGTGCAGAATTATTATTATTATTATTATTAAAAAGAGACTGTGGAATGACAACATAAAAGCATGTACTTGTTCACATTCAGTGTACTTGTTTAAAAGCATATTATTCTAGTGTGCAAACTACTGGTTTTGTTAACCAATTTTTCAACTATTACGGTCTCAGTACTGTGACGGTCAAAGAATTGTTTTGAAATCGGCGGTTTTTTTTGTGTTTACCTGGCATTTGTGCTGGTTTTAAGAGCGAGTTCTACTATTGTTGTTCTTTGAACTACGACGGTTAAATATTGCTTGAAGATTGGCGGTTCATTTGAATACTACTTGGGGTTGCATGCGGTACAACAGAACGATTCAATTGTCGGTTTAACTGCCTTCGTGGTGGTAAAACTCACGATCGTAATTGTTTTGTCAACTGTATTTGACACTGAGTGGCATGGAACTCTATTGATATATACCAGAGTGTATAGCGAGTCTCAAGTCTATACATACCAAAGTCGGTCTTTGTCTGTGTATGTATCAAAAGTGGTGCTGGTAAACGTCAGGGGGTCTGAACGTGTCCGCAGATGGGCCGCGTACTTGCACTATTTATGCCATTCAACCGATAAAAGAATCCAAGCACCTTGTATCGCATACTATTCACGTATCTTCGTGTCCGCTTCCACTCATATTCGCACTCATACCCGTATACACACATCCATGCACACATACACGCGTATTTAAGTACTGAATGAACCATTAAATATTGTACATATTTTGTTTATTGTGACGTCATTTGTATATGAAAAAAAAAGAAAAGAATTGAAAAGAGAACATAATTGTAAAATAAACATTTTTTCGTCAACCAATCTCTTCTATTTTTTCCTCGGCTTTAGTAAATTCCCCACAATACGAATATGGCACAGCTATATTTCTGTATGAAACTTTTCTTCACAATTTTTTTGAAAAGTTTCATACAATTGTCTGACAAAACCTGGCATGAATTTTATATGAAACTTTTCAAAAGATTGTGAAGAAAAGTTTCATACAAAAAACATGTCGAATATTTCCAGACTCGTTTTTCTTTGAGATTTTGTCGTGATAAATGAGAATGAAAATGGCAATACAGGAATAAACATTCTGAAACGCATCAAGAAAAAAAATTCGCAAAAATGAATCATGAGTTCTGAATATGCAAAAGTGAAACATGAATTTACATGAGCAGCATAGGAGGTTCATGGTTCACTTTTGCGTATTCAGAACTCATGATTCACTTTTGCGAATTTTTTTTTCTTGATGCGCTTCAGAATGTTTATTCCTGTATTGCCATTTTCATTCTCACAGCCTCAAATGATTGTCTTAATCTAAACGCTGTGTTGAATAGACTTTGATGTGAACATGATGTCGTCCGTTGATAAAATCGGATAAAATCCAATATGTTGTCGATTTTATTAGAATTCTAATAAAATCGGCACCATATTAATAACCACATTTTATTAACATTTTAATAAAATCTACACCATATTAATAACCGAAAATTTACCATACTAATAATTATTAATATGTTAACATATAATGTAATAAAATGCACTATCACGGAGGACGGTAGTCCGACAAGTGACGCACCATAGACTGTGCATTTCAAGCCAAATATAAAAAAATGCCAGTTTTTGCGTCACGAGTATATATACAGTAAATATGCTATTTTCTCAGGACACTATTTGGGCCCCGGCATGTTAGGTACCGTTGGAAAGGTCTTGGCCCAAATAGTCGGAAACACCATATCCCCCATGCCTAAAGTGTGGTCTAGGCAAAAATATAGCGGTTAGAAAATTTCGATAAATTTTCAAATCTATACCCATATCTTACGAAGGGGGTACCCAGGGGGTGATCTGAGGTGTCCAAGAGAAGCTCCTCCTCGACACCTTTCCAACGCCGGTCTTAGTGCCCCGATTGGTCCAAAAACGAAAAAATTATGGGCATTGGCAGTTTGTTCTTGATTTTTTATGAAAGTATTGATTTGTGCGTCCGTTCGTCTGTCCGGAAACTTTTTTAACCCCCACAGATTCCGGTGCCGATATGCCTGAACTGTAGCTGGTGTCGGGCCACATCGAAACCCGTCCTCAGATTGACATTTGCATTACAGG
>NW_022596677.1:0-2230 GCF_009176505.1 Sitodiplosis mosellana | reverse complement strand
TGTGTAGATTGCCATTATCAGTGGAAAATTATAAAAAGGAATATGATGACTAGAGCCTCCAAAAATTGTTAAAATTATTAAATCAACAATTTTAACATTTTTTGGGCTGTTTTCGAAAAAAACAACAATTTTTGGCAAATTTTCAGCCTTTCATACAAAATTTAACATTTTTTGGCCAAATCCGCGCCTTTCCCATAAAAATGAAACAATTGTTATTGTTTAAAACACTTTTTTCATTTCTCTCTCTTCGCCATTATGACTCGCAAATCAAAAGCAGTGACAAAATTGAAAGAAGCAGTCGTTAAACGAACCATCGATACATCGCTGTATGAAGTACACAAATTCAAATTCTTGACCGAAGCAATCACACAATTGGAAAAGCACGGATTGACAGTTCCACAACAACTGGCCATTTTGCAGTCGGTACAAAGCAAATTGAGCGGTGAATATTTGGAAAAGCTGAAAAGAGTTTTGGAAAAAAAACCAGACGTGAATTTCTTTGAAAAAATTCCAGCGGATAAAAAAATAAAATGCGACTATGTATTTTTACCCATGGTGTCGATTTACGTCGAACAATCGTTTTCTATATACAAATACACCACAGGCCATAAGTTTGGATACCCCTATGAATGAATTTGGCCCAAAGTTTTTAAATTTCAAACCGCTTGTCCAATTTCAACATGCTATACGTCGTTGGGAAGGTCTCGGAGAGTACGTATCATTTTTGGTATAAAACATCAAAATCGGCCAGCTTTTGGCCAAGATATGGCTGATTGAAGATTTCGGCCAAAAATTACAAACGGCCGCATCTTGGCCAAACGCCGGCCGATTTTGATGTTTAATACCAAAAATCACATCTACTTTTCAAGACCTTTTCAATGGCGTATATAACTTTTTAATCCGATGGCCCGTTTAAGACTTCGGTTTTGGCTCCCACAGCTCAAAGGCCAAAAGATGGCCATAGGCCGGCCAAATGTTATCTTCCAAATTATCCATTCGGTCAGAGTTTCGATATATTTTCATATCCAATACTAAATTTCAAGTGAAAATTTTCAAAAAACGTAGAAACAAACGTTTTATAGGGGTATCCAAACTTATGGCCTGTGGTGTACATTTTGTCCGATAGACGTCGATCGTTGACCGAATCAAACATAATGAAGTTAAATGTTGTTCAGTTCAATCATTTCATTGAAGACGATGGCGTAATCTTTTATCGACTTTTTTGCTTTTTTAAAATAAATTTTACGAAAAGGAATTAACAATTTTTTGTTTCATTGGTTCAAATTTAACATCTTTTCTTGGTTTTCATTAACATTTTCTTAACATTTTTAGGCATTTTTTTTAACATTTTAACAACATTTTTGGGCTATTTCGTTTAACATTTTTTGGAGGCTCTAATGATTACATTCAAAAAATTGCAAAAGTGAATGGCTACTGTAGTGAACTTGTTGACAGTATCGTTCATAAACATTCGGAGAAAGTGAGAAGATCAAACCTTTCTACGTTTTTCGCTACGAACAAAAAACACGATCCCAAACGAGTGTCGATTTCTTTTCTTCCCAGCATAACGAATAAATTGAAAACCAAATTTAAAGAATTTGATATGCAGTTTGTTCATCGCAATGAAAATAAACTAGCGAATTTATTGGTTTCAACAAAAGACAAAACACCGAAACTAAAAAAGTCGGGCATCTACTGTGTAAAATGTAACATTTGCAATCGTGCATACCACGGAAAAACAAAAAGAGCAATAGAAGTGCGAGTCGGTGAACATTTTAAGTGAATTCACAATAATATGCCAAACAAATCAGCAGTCGCTTTACATGCGCTAGTAAATGACCATTTAGACATTGGCATTGAAAACGTTATGTTAGAACAACAAGTGAACGACGAGAGACGCCTCGACGCGAATACTACTACATAAAAAAAGACCCGAACGCAATGAATTTGGACGAAGGCAATATTACATCAAGCCTTATCGACCGTCTGATTTAAATCAGTTATCGATATTGTCGTCGGACTCTCTCTGTGTGTGTTTTGCTGTTTTACTTTTTTCTTCGTACGTACGAAATGTGACTAGCCGGTGTCCAAACGATGTTTTGCAAAACAGTCGTGATGCTGAAGATGAACCGTATACGGTTTGAAATGCATTCAGGTGTGTTAAATAATTTTTTAATTGTTTGTGTTGCTATTGCTAACATTAAGAGTTGATTAAAATCACGTCAAATTT
>NW_022596676.1:0-4806 GCF_009176505.1 Sitodiplosis mosellana | reverse complement strand
TCGATATTGGTCGGAATGATAATTCTGCTGCGGATCGGTCCAATATTACGGTAAAAAAGACGAAGACTGCTGGTGTGGCCTGGTAATTTTTGATTGTCCGGCAGGTTAAACGGTCTGAGTTTCAGAATCAATCTCTTGTGGTTTGCTCTGTCAAACGCTTTACTGAAGTCCGTGTAGAGAACGTCCACTTGCGTACAAAAATTTATGCCTCTCTGGGCATAGTAGGTAAATTCGGTGAGATTAGATGCAGTGGATCTGGATTTCATAAAGCCATGTTGCTTTTTGGTGATTTTGTCCTGTACCAGAGACAGAAGTTTTACGTTCACCAAATGCTCAAAGAACTTCGCCACAGTTTGGAGCTTAGCAATGCAACGATAGTTTTCAATCTTTGATCTTGCCCCCTTTTTGAATATTGGTGACACACTCGAGCGCTTCCATTTGTCAGGGAAATGGCCATTTGACAATGATTCATTGAAAATCTCCGTGAGTGGAGCCGCCAAACGACTCGCACAGTTCTTTAGTATCAATGGGTGCATACCATCGGGACCCGTACCTTTTTTGGTGTTCACGGCTTGTAGCTTTTCAAGCACAAAATTAATGTCGAGCTGGAAATTCTCAGTTTGCTGTGACTCATCGGTAGGCGATTGTTGAACGCCTTGAGTTGTTGGGTCATCGTAGTTGCTACTGAAGAAATTTGCAAACAAGTTGGCCTGTTCTGTTTCGTTTCCTGTGCGCACATCACCAAATTGCATGACTGTTGGTTTGTTGTCGGTGCTCTTCTTTGAATTGACATATTGCCAAAATCTCGATGCGTCATGCTTGAGCGAGGATTTCATTTTGTCCACGTAATCGTTGTATAGTTTCGTGTTGAGTTTGTCAAATTCGCGAGACGCCAAAATGTATTTCCATTCGTAGTACGGTTTAAAGCCAGACCGTCTGTAGCGTTTCCATGCCTTATTCTTTCTATTTTTTAATGTTATTAGGAATTTGTTTTTCCACGGACATTTTTGTATCGACTTGACGATGTATGTAGGCACAAATTTGAAAATTGCATCGTCCAAAGTCTTGTGCAGCAAGTTCACTTTCTCAGTGATTGTCTTTCCGTGGAAGATTTCGGTGAAATTTATATTTGCTAAGTATGCATTCATGTCCCTGTAGTTGGCCCGCTTGAAGTTGAATGCTTTAGTTGTAATGTTAGTTTCAGTCGTGTTTGTACCATGCCATTCAAACGTAGCCATTATCGGTGGATGGTGATCTTCCACTTTTTTCTTCAATGCGTTAGATTAATCGACGCGCTCAATCGAAACATTGGTGAAATCTTTAGTGAAGAACAAATCCAAGAGACGTTTCTTCGACTGATTACGCACATGATTTACCTGTTGAACGCCCAAGCTCATGAGTCCCTGGATAAAAGTGGCCGTGTACTCAGGTGCAAATTTAGTTGGAATCATGACGTTGTTGTCGTCGCTATCAGTCGACCATTTCACATGCGGCAAATTAAAATCACCGACAAAAATAAGTACATCCTCTGGGTTACTAAAAAATATTTTATTTCTAACCGATTCTAAACCTCCATTCATCGGCAAACTCAGATTAAGGATTTATAACTAACGATTTGTCACAAACACAAATGAAACGAATTACATCCAAACTTTTTTGCTCCGCAGCTATTGAGTTTACCTCCCGCCTAATGTTGAACCCAAAATTTCAATGAAAACTTTTTTCATAGCATTTTTAACCTTTAAAAATAACTATTTCGACCATTTTCCATATAAAAGTGTAATTTTCGAACAGAATTTCAAAGAAGAAGAAATATCGATTTTGGACCAAATTTATGGGCAAGTAGGTGTTTAATTGTTTGCAAACCCCCAATAATTTTGCAAAATAATATCAGTTTGCCTTGACCGAAACCATAAAAAATGGCTTTTTGGGTGATTTCTTATAAAAAAGTGTCGATAATGAACAAAATGTCAAAAATTTCAAAAAAATGTCGAATTCAGACCAAATTGATGAGGAATCAGGTGTTCGGTTGTTCGGAGACTCCCATTATTTTTGCAAAAAAACATAAGTTTGCCTTGACCAAAACCCTGCATAATGCTTTTTTCGAGTACTTTCCATACAAAAGTATCATTTTACAAGGTTTTTCAGGTCCTCAGTCGGAGGCTTATGGTATGAAATTGGTAAATCAGAATGGGCTCAAAATCAATCCGAAGCTTTGTTTTGACATGCCAAAACTTCTGGCTTTTACAGATCTCAATTATCTTGTCAACTTTTTGAGATATCCGGCGGACAAGAAACGTGAACGCGGACGATGCCATACTCACATCGCAATTTTGCACATTTTTCATAGTAAACAAAGTATTTTTGGAAGCAGATAGGATTTGATCCCATCTACATTGCCTAGTGTACAGATATGTACTTTTGAAGTTTGGCGCGACATTATAGTGGTCCGAAATAGGAGCTAGTAAAACCAATACTTTTCCTTAACAAACAAAGTTTGCGAAAAAGTAAAATCAATCTCATCAATCGAACCATTTAATTTTTCCAAATATGAATTATAATGCTGAAAAGTCTTTTAGACTGAAACACATTCATTGAGATTTCAATGGATGAGTTTCAGTCTAAAAGACTGCATTATAATTCATATTTGGAAAAATTAAATGGTTGGATTGATGAGATTGATTTCTGTGTTTGTGACAAATCGTTAGTTGTAAATCCTTAATCTGAGTTTGCCAATGACATGGAAGTTTAGAAGCGGTTAGAAAAGATTTTTTTAAAGTGTAACATTGGTATGTTGTTAAATCTTTTTTGTTGTTACACTTTGAAAAAATTCGATTTTGTTGTTTCATTTCAATAAATTTTTTATTTTTGTTTCACTTATATGTGTTGTGAATAGAAGTTGCGTTTTCATTCTCGGACGTTCAATTGTGAATATAATTTTGATATCAATCGCTTTTTCTTTTTGACTGTCACATTCATTATTGAAAAACAATTTTACAATTTATTGTAGAATTGTAAATGGAACTTTACAAAGAATTGTATTTACAATTACAATTACAATTTACAAAAATTGTAACAGTACTGTGCAACAGGCCCCTGATCTTATTAATGTTTTAATAAGATTATCTTATTAATATTTTAATAAGATTATCTTATTAATAATAAGATGATAAGGAATCCGGTATCGAATGCAGAAAAAAAATGCAGAAACCCAAAAACGCAGAAAAAAATTTGGCAGAAAAAAAATTGCAGAAAGAAAAAAATTCAGGAAAAAAATTGCAGAAACCCAAAAACGCAGAAAGAAAAAATGCAGAAAAAAATTTTGCAGAAAGAAAAAATGCAGAAAAACAAAATGCAGAAAAAAAATTTGCAGAAAAGAAAAAAATGCAGAAAACCCAAAACGCAGAAAAAATGAAACAATACGATTTTTTCGGAAATTTGTTGACCACAATAGATTTCGTCCGACGCGTGTTTTTTTATTCTGGCACATCAGCCGAATAAGTGCCAGGCGATAGTTTAGGCCGCTCTGAGTTCATAATGGGCCATGGTTTTGGGTAAAGGTGCTTCTGCCGGGAGTTAATAACTATAGGCGTTCCCACATTTCAGGAAGAACGAATTTCTTGATGAAACTTAGTTTTTACACCAGTACTCCGGTAATTATTGGTTTCTTACCTACACACGGAAGAGAGGTTTAAATATTCGCTACGCCCAATTTTTTTTCCTTGAAAAAAAACCAAAATTTGAGATTTCTCAGACAAAATTTATTTCGGCGCCTCCATTTTACATACATTATTCAAAAAATAAATGTTGTCTGAGAAATCTCAAATTTTGGTTTTTTCGAAGAAAAAAATTGGGCGTAGCGAATATTTAAACCTTTCTTCCGTGTGTGTACTATTCAAGAAGTTATTTGTTCAGACGATCACGCAGAAGCGATGAGGTTAATATCCTCCACTGAATCCACCAACTCACCAAAACGAAGTATGAGGTTAATATCGACTCGCCAGCAACTAGAATCTGACATTCATTCGTTGAACCGTACATTTCAAAAATTGTAAATGTTACTACAGTAACTAATTTTGACCATTTTTCCTCATTTTCCACCCAATTCAACCCATTTTCTGAAACATATTGTAGCTTTGAGAGTACAAAATCGTTTCTGCGTGATCGTCTGACCAAATAACTTCTCGATTCATTAGGAGATTTTGCTCCGACATAACCGACATTCAAACGCTCAAAACACTATATTACGCATTGGTTCAGTCTCATCTTGAGTACTGCAACGTTGTATGGCTGCCAACTTATGCCATACATATTGACAAAATCGAGAGTGTTTTGAGAAAGTTCACACAGTTCGCCCGAAGAGAGTATCGAACAGCTGCCAACGGATACAACATCACCGAATACAACAAGCGACTGGAAGCTCTGAACATGACTTCTTTGGAGCGTAGGAGGGTGAATGCATCAATTGCATTCATGTATGACATCGTTAATGGGATCGCAAATTGTCCCAATGTACGCAACGATATCGCAATAGGAGAGAGCGTACGCGAACTACGGCACACTGACTACTTCTAAATCAAAGATAGCCCCAAATGTGCAAGCTTGCTAACAAAGTGGCTGATCAATTCAGAAACTCAACCAGCCGTCCAAACTTCGTCTCGTCGGTACGCGGCGAGCAGAACCAAAAATTTAATATTAAATATTGACAAATTGTTTTCTTACATCCTCACATCTGTATAGAAATAATGATATTATCTGTGATATTTATATGTATTTATTGGAAATTTAGCAACATTGACTGTGATA
>NW_022596675.1:0-4548 GCF_009176505.1 Sitodiplosis mosellana | reverse complement strand
GCGGAAAATTTCATGGGGATGGTAGCCGGAGGCCGAGATTTGGGGCCTAAATCCAGCCGTTTCCGAGATATTGCGAAAAAACTGGCTTTGGTACTGAATTTTTCAGTATATTGGTAGGAAATAGTTGGCAGCCTTACGCTATATTATGAGTTGGACTCCGGTGAGTACAAAAGGACTGATTGAAATGAATGTAAGTATGTTTTGCAAAATGCAAGAAAATTCTTACCTTATGTTTATGGAGCGTCGATCATCTTCTTGATTTTCTTAAAGAGAGAATATTGTTTTTGTCCATACATTTGAACTGAAAAAAATGACAAAGCCATTGTATCTAAACTACTCAATGAAAAAATCCTCATATGGAATGCGAATCTCAGCATAGCGATAACACGAAATTATTTTGCACACAAAATACTACATTGAAAAAAAAATGTTTAAACTTTTTGTCGAATTTCAGCTCTTTTGTGCTGTCGACATGCGAAGTTTACATGAAATCACCGGAGACACGATTGAATTGCATTGACTTATAGCGATGCTCCGGTGTTTCCATACAAACTCCCCATGTAGATGGTCCAAAACAGGCAAAAATCGAAAAAAAAAGTTTAAAAAATCCGTAATGTTTTGTGCGCTGTATTTTTCAAGAGAAGCGAAGCAAGCGACTCTGCTGTTCGTCACACATCCGATTATAATAGTCGTAAAAATTGCGCGTAAATATGAGCGAGATAGCGTGATTTTTCGGTGCCCGAGTTTTTTTTTCATGTAAGCCAATGCAGTTGAATAATATAATTAAATATTTGATGCGGTTGAAATGAAAATGAGATTGCATTATAGCGATTATGAATGAACTCTTTCGTTCATTCATAATCACTAGTGAAGCCTCGTTGCCAAAACATGTACGTTCTTGTTTCCCTACTGCGAACTTCTTTTCTACGGTGAAGCAGACTGCTTTGTTGATGTGTATAACAATACGGGTAAAACATCGGCGCTCCGAGGTTTTCATACAAACTTCCCATGTAGACGATCCGAAACAGGCAAAAATCGAAAAAAAAGTTTAAATTTTTTTTTTCGATTCTCATATAGTATTTTTTTGCCCATTGGTGTTATCGCCACATCGAAATTCGGGCTCCTTATCACTTAATTTGCATCATGTGATAAATGCGAGTGACGTCATCAATAGCTCGGGAATCAATTGAAATGAAACACACGCAAAAATATTCGAGTAACGAAACAATGTGATACAGATCCATTCATATGAAACAATGCGAGAGGATTCGTTCATAACGACACTGCAGACAAAAAATCTATCAAAACGGAACACCGCAAAGCGAAATACTTAAAACGGCACATGCTATGTTTCATTCTTACGGATTTCTTTTCCATGTTCCATTTTAATGGATTGCTTTATTTTTGTTTCGTATCTGTGTATTGAGCGACGAAAGTCTCATTTTCATTCCAAGCTCATCGTTTGTACATGGAAATATCTCAAAAACGGCTGGGTAAATCGCAAAAATGGGCAAAGTGTCGACTGGTTTGATGGCCCAGAATACAAATCCGGTGGACTTTCGACTGATCCATGGATTGTCAGGATTTGGCCAGATTCTAGTGCATCTGTGAAGTCATTCTACCAATGTTCTGTATGGAATTTTACTACAACGCAAAGAAATAGAAGTTGTAGAATCAGGTCAAATCCTGAGAATCCATGGATCAGCTCAAATTCCACCGGATTTGTATTCTAGGCCATCAAACCAGCCGGGTGTTAACACTCCCTTTAGGGAGTGACACCATGGTCCATTTTATCGATTTAGCCAGCCGTTTTTGAGATATTTCCATGTGTACATTTGCCATAGAAGCCAATGCAATAGCAGCGGCGCTCCGAGGTTTTCATACAAACTTCCCATGTAGACGGTTCAACACAGGCAAAAATCGAAAAAAAAGTTAATTTTTTTTTTTTTTCGATTCTAATACAGTATTTTTTGTGCCCAATCCATTGGTGTTATCGCCACATCGAAATTCGAGCTCCTTATCACATAATTTGCACTATGTGATAAATACGAGTGACGTCACCGAAAAATATTGTATGAAAAGTGCCCCACGAAAAATGTTCAATTTGAATCGCCCCGTAAAATTTTTTTCAGTAAAAGTGGTACATGAATTTTTTTGCATGAAAACAAATTCACGTGTGTTTATTCAGACAATATTTTTGTGGGGCACTTTTACTGAAAAATTTTCTCAGAGGCACTTCATTTAAAAAAAGAATTACGTTTCATTATTCCGCTCCATTCATTTCTACATATGATCACTTTGGAGGAACGCAACATTATTCGTGGAAATTGTGTAAATATATTCAAAGTACATCCTAGTGAAAATCAACTTCAGAATACCAGGCCGTCAAACACGAAACACTGAATTTCGGTCATTGCCGAGTAGAATATACAACTACTCCATGTATGAACCACTGCCAATGAAAGTAGATAAAAACATCGAAAATAATGTAAGTAGATAACCAAAATATATAAAAAATAACAAAAACAGATTGAGAATAGCTTCAGAATTTTATTATCCAACATTTTCTAGATGAGTCTAAAGAATCTAAGGTTCAAAGTGAATCTTTATGATGAGAATTTTTTTCCTTCATTCTTTGTTTGTATTTTCGAGTTAAGATCTTGTTGTGATATAGAGAAGATATAGTACAGAGATAAGGTCAAAGAAGTTTAGGTTAAATTTATTTCTGATGGAGCGGTCATATTTTCAATATTTGATCTTGCACTTTTGAGCACAGTATGAGTTTTGTAAATTTCTTGTCTCATGTCCTTTTCAATTTGTTCCTTCCGCTGATTTGAAAATCGAAGCTGCGCCCATGTTTTTTCGAATGCTTTTCTCGTTCGTTCCAGTTTATGTTTTAGTTCACGGTTCTCTTTTTCTATCATTTCGCAATTCTGATCATGGCAATCTGCAATGGAATAAATATGAGTAATTGTTCATTGATGATGTTTTTCAACTCAAAATTGAGTTGTCATAAGTCATGTTTATAAAATGTTGTTCAGGGGATCTTGGAAAAGTTAAATCACACAAAAGTTAATTGTCCAGAAAATTTATTTGTTAAGCGAATTTAACGACTTCAAAAATTGTCTACAAATAGGCAGTATTGGTTCGACGAAAAAAAAAATTTAATGCGAAAAATTTAAAAAGTCGAATGACAAAAATGTCAAAGACCAATTTTTCGGAACCCTTCAGAAAAGTTTATCACCTCTGTAACATTTCGATCAACTTCTCCGATTCTACTATACATCTAGGCACAAAAAATATGTGCCATTTTTCAAAAGACGTCTCCACTCATATTAAGTGCGTATTATGCAACACTGCGGTTTCTTGACAGTTCCCATATAAAAAAGCTCTGAAGCGCCAACTGGTGTTAGCAAGTGAACTGCAAGCACGTTATATGTACTTTTTCAATCTTCTGTTGACTAATTTGACATTGATTTTGACATTTTGTTTGTAGTACACTTGCTTACACCAGTTGGCGACAACGATGAGGAGGTAAAGCGTTGGTATTATGAATCTAAAAAATCTTACAGTGCCTTTCAATGTAAAAATAATACAAGTGGAGGATGGCACACGGGTGTAATCATGAAATTTGACCCCCCACGAAATTTTTTTGAACTCATCGACATTTTTCGACTTTGTTTTCGAAAGTGAGGACCTTTTTTTGCTCCTCACTTTTATTTTTATTTTATTTTATTTACACCGCCAAAAACTGGTTGAATATTCTGATTTGCAGGAAAACGACTCCAAGAGTCGTTAAAAGCATGATCTTTTCGCGTTAGTACAATATAGGGTATTTTCGTACAATAGTTAGTAAGTAGTCTTTTTCGATTTGAATTAGGGTTTGGTCTATAAAATTTAACACAAAGAAACCCAACCAATACAAGGAAATGAGTAGTAAGCCGAATTGTCAACTGTTCAAGATAATCTAACAACGCGTTTAAGAAAAGATAGACTAACTGGAGCGTTAAACATATTATTGTCGGCCTTAATGACTGCAAAAGTCATCTTTCAATTTATCGGAGAAGTGATATATTGAAGAAAAGTTTTACGTCTAGTCTAACCGACGCTATGCCTTCTTACGTCAACGCCAACTGGTGCAAGAACAAGTACTACAAGCACAACGTACGTCAAATTCAAAAGCTTGTATACAAATATATACATGTGTCAATTGCTTATTGAGCGGTTTTCTGTTCTCAAGAAATATTTTGAGTTTATTTTTATTAAAAAGCGCGAATATTTTTTTTTTCAAAGCAAGAATTTAATCTTGTTATTTTAAAACGTAAAATCAAACATTTTTCTCGTGTTTTTGCGTGCTTTTGTCAACACAAGAGTAACTTAAGAATTGCGAACAAATGTCAGTTCATTTGTTGACGTTCCACGTTCCGATTGTTTCAATGACAACATGAAGTGACATTTGTCGCAGTTATTCATGTTGATGAAAACACGTGAAAACACAAAAATTTCATTTAATTTTATATTTTCTAAAATATTAGAATATTGTTTTTT
>NW_022596674.1:0-2602 GCF_009176505.1 Sitodiplosis mosellana | reverse complement strand
CAAATTTGGCCTAGTTTCGGTTTTTGACCAAAAAATAAGATTCCCAAAAATATATGACCTTTGGATCCTCGGAACATGATTATTGGTTTGTCCTTTATTTCGATTTTTCTTGATTTTTAACGTTCGCCAGCGCTTAAGTACAACTTTTACTTCTCTGTTAGTGGTCGGACAGCAATCAGATCTAGGTCTGAATTGTTCAAAATTGATACAATTTTACGATACAAATATAAAATCTGCCAGATAATTATGAATTCACAGAGATCTCTTGAAGCAAACATGAAAAATGTAGCTAAAATTGAGATTTTTCAATAATGTTTCCACACTTTTCAGGTCCATAACTTTTAAACCACTGAATCGATTTCAATGTTCTATGGCGCGTTTGAAAGCTATGGCTCTCTTGTTTCAAGAACCATCGTACTTTTGGTTCTATGCTGTCTACTGTAAATTTTACAGTCTTTAATGTTGAAAAATCCATGGCTAAAACCAGTAATTTTGCATATAGATTAATTTCTAAAGAATACGAACACTTCCAAAGAAACTGTACCATGTTTTTAACTCGCGCGGCCGAGTCCTTTCAAAATATACTAGCCACATCTCTGGACCTCATTTTTTTCTAAATTTGTCTATTAGTGTATTTTATTATATTTATTATTTTATTTTTTATTTTATTTTATTTTTATTTGTTTATAATAGTAAAAAAAAATATATTAAACTTTCACATTCTAGATATAAATATTGATTTCAAGCTAAACAGAGAAAAAAATTGAATTTTTCGACGCTTAACCGTCCGAAAGTTAAACGTTGTAGTGGTTCAAGACATTATCGAAAAGTTTCGGTTCGCTCCACTTGCCATGCAACTATGGCACTCATAGAACAAATGGGGCGCATTTTAAAATTCTGCACCACGGCGGATGGAGCATTGTGGACAGCTCTGACCCCGGGTACTACAAATTGTAACTTTAGACTAGTCGAGATTATTGAAAGTATTAAAATTTTATTTAAAACTAATTACATACGTAATCCAAACTATTCCGCACGCGTTGCAAAAGTGTTTTGTTCCAATACTTAAATTAAGATTAAAATCTATAAAACTATGAAAAAAAATTATATTTTGGTGTGTATTGTTCTAAGCCATTTTTAGTGTAGAATATCGCGAGTTGAAAACATCACCACGTACAGCCGTATTCTTTGACGTCTTATCAACATAGTAGAGGTAGGATGAAGCAGGAAATAAATTTATCGTCAAAATTCACGTTACTTACACACTTGAAAGAATAGTTGAGATTTTCGGAACATTTGATTTTTTTTCGTAAAAATAATCCAAAATTAAGATAGTATCTAGATGTAAAACTTCTCTTCAATTTATCACCTCTTCGATGGATTGAACGATGACTTTTGTAGTCATCAGAGATTACTATGGGATATTTTTATTCATATGGGATAGAAATATCGCATAAAAATAACAGATATTTTTCACGCGTTGCGTTCAACGTTCAACGCGTTCAATGTTCAGAGTCCAAAAATATCTAATATTTTTCGCGCGTTGTGTTCAGCGAAACGCATGAATACACAATAGCGATTCTGCACACACATAGTCGCTATTTTTTCGTTATACTCTTCAAACTTACGATGAGCTGCGCGGAGCATGCATGCACATGTTTGGCTCACTTCTTTCTTTGAACTTTTTTCGTGTGTCAACACAATGCCTGTGTGTGTATCGCTTGTGCCGTCGTTTGTAAGCGACGTCAACGCAACGCGTGAAAAATATCTGTTATTTTTATGCGATATTTTTATGCCATATGAATAAAAATATCCCATAGTAATCTCTGGTAGACATTGAGGCCGTCACTACATTATTTAACGCTTCTACTGGCCTTCCATTTTTGCACATTCAAATTAGGCTTTTTTCAACATGGACGAAATTATCAAGCTGGTCAAGAATAAGGAGGAATTCGGCGATTCGATAATATCAGATGGTGTGTCAGCGTCGGTGTTATTCAAATTGCCGAAACAGAGCAAAACTGTTGCTGATGAAGATGAGGCCGAAACCAAACGAAAATATTTTTCTTTTTATTCGCTGGCGAATTCGCGTATGCATTGGGAATTGATCCAGGCATGCGAACTTTTATTGCGTCGGTCCGCCTCGATCTAAACACCGGCGAAGAGGTAAGTATTTACAAAACGAAAAAAGGAAGAAGAAGAAGAAGAAGAAGAAGAAGTATTAATTCACTTGTGTTGCATTTTATTTTCAGACCAACGAGAAGATTTCGTTCAAACAATACCACCAGAAATCGAAGCAAGATGCGCGCAATATAAAAGCCGAACGAATGACACGAGTCTTTACGTATGACGAACAAGCGGACCTCAAGCGTATCGCCGCAGAGATTGGCCAGACACCATCGCCACGGAACATCTCTTGGCGCCATTACATCGAACATCGCCTGCGAATGTCCCAAGATGGTATCGCGGCATACAGTCAGAAAAACTATGCACGCTTACGTTTGGACAAACACATTGAATGGCGTCGTGCAATTGATCTCATCGCCGGTAAGCTGTGAGGTGATAACTGCTCATATTCATAACTCATACAATAATTACTCAT
>NW_022596673.1:0-4298 GCF_009176505.1 Sitodiplosis mosellana | reverse complement strand
AATTTTGGTAATTTTTATTTCCTCCTCATGTGAGGAGGAGGAACCTCCTCGGCGCTCTCCTCCTCCTCATTCGCCTCCTCACCATTCCTCCTCCTCGGAGTTACACTCCCTGTTTTGTGGTGTTGAACGTAACCTCATTTCTGTGTGTGTTAGGTCTATCCAATACCCAATACACATGCATTTTCAAAATTAAGAAAGGTTCAGGAAACCCCGAAACCGCACCACTCAAGTATCGCAAACTGACAGAACGTTTTTTGAAAAATTTGCAAAAATGCTCAACTCTCGCGAGCGCCAAACAATTTTCAGGATAAACAAAAATCCGGACGGACAAAAATCAGGAATTTCATCCGGATTTTTGTTCGTCCTAATTTTATTCAGTCTTGAGTATTGTTGTTGAGATTTGATTGCAGTCCGGATTTTATCATCCTGATTTTGGTCATTCGTAAAAATCTACAGAGCCCACCAACTGGAGCTTCATGCTCCAATGTAGGTTCGAATGGATTAGCGAATAGAACAGTCAAACCCGTCATCATTCACCTGATCATTCAACAAACAAAAGAAAATCATAACCAATTTGGTGAATATGCACTAAACTTTAAGAAGAACACAAATCTTCTGTCAACCAATTTTGATCATCAAAGAGTTTTTGAATTATTCATATCGTCTTCTTTGCTAGCATTCGGTGTAACCATAAAATTTGGCGGCGAAAAAAATGAAGTAATGGTCGATGTACGTTGACGGGCGGACATTCTGCGGAAAATGTTGGGTTTCTCGCAAGGGCTCATGGACTTAAATCCCCGGACGGTTGAGCGGACGGTTGAACGGAACGGATGGTGAACGGATGCGTTTAACGCATTCGTTCACTGTCTGTTCATCCAAGTAACGCACTCGTTCACCGCTCGGACGGCGAGCGGGCAGCGGCCGCCGTTACTCCGTTCAAATTGCAGCACGTTTTCGGGCGTGGTTTTGGCGACTTCGCGGAATCTGCAAAATAAATAAAAATTGATTATTTTCTGTGTATAAAAAATAGTATTATTTAAATAGACTTACCTTTCGGTCCATAGACTCTTTGTTTCAAAATGGACGAATCGAGACCAGCGACGCCGTCACCGCCTGTTTTTTTTCCGCCGCTTTTCTTCTTTCCACCGATGGCATGGTAAGTGATAGAAACTTCTTCCTTGGCAAGCGGTGAATTGTCCCGAAATTAGAAGCGAACGGGCGAATGAACGCAACAACGGAGAACGAACGAACGGATCAACAATCGAAATATTTCTAGTGTCACGAATCGAATGGCATTTGAAACAAACACTCAGTATCCGTTGCCGCGGTTATCCATTCGCTCGATATCTCCTTTGCCCTTCGTTCGTTCACCGTTCTCCATTCTTTGAATGGGAGATCAACTGGGCGAATGAAACACGGTCGCAATAAATATATTGATGAACACATGTGTTGAGATCGTGTTTTAAGCGCTTGGTCAACCGTCCGTTCAAAGAACGGAGAGCAAAGAACAAATGAAGGGCAAACAAGATATCGAGAAAACGGATAAGCTAGGGGGTAAGAACACAAGCGCTTGAGACGAATCCGTACGAATATTTGTGAATTAGTGTGATTGTGTATACAAGACATTCACAGCGCATTGAGTGTACACTGTACAACAACAATAACAAAGCCACGAACGCATGAATATATGCGAATCTATGTGAATCTCACAACTTGTTCCTAGCCCCTAGCGGATTCAATTCAATTCAATTTATTCACTGCCAAATGCTGGCTGTCTTAGGTTCATACAATTTGGGTTAGTACATTTCCAGAGAATAGAGTTGATGAATAGCTAATCAACAATGACGCTTGCTAATGACAGAAGAGAATGTCATCGTTGTATTAAAACTATTAATGTTTTTCCTATCGATGTCGTTAATGAGAGGAAATGTGTTTGCACAAGGGAAAATTGATCTCGCACAAGAGAAAATATAATTGCACAAGACGGAATCGACGTCATTATGTTTTTTCTTCTGTGCAAATATATTTTCTTTTGTGCAAACACATTTCCTCTTGTACTTAAAATCATGTTTTCCTTTTTGCAAAATCGATTTTGCCTTGAAATGTGGTTGCACAATGCGGAATCGATCTTGCACAAGTGGAAACATAATTGCACAAGAGGAAACGTGGTTTCACAAAGTAAAATCGATCTTGCACAAAGGAAAGCATAATTGCACAAGAGGAAATGTGTTTGCGCAAAGCAAAATCGATCTTGCACAAAGGAAAATAAAATTGCACAATGGGAAATGTGGTTGCACAGAGCAAAATCGATTTTGCACAAAAGGAAATGTGGTTGCACAAGGCGGAATCGATCTTGCACAAAGGAAAACATGATTGAACAAGAGGAAATGTTATTGCACAAGGCATTTCCTCTTGTGCAAGATCGATTTTGCTTTGTGCAATAACATTTTCTCTTGTGATGAGCTGCAAATTGAAAAATGCATGAAAAACAATTTTATATTTTTATCGAATCACCCTTTTGGGGCACCTCTCTTTGAGAGGGTTCGCTTTATTTGTTTTTATTTTTCGCTTATATTTTAATTTGTGTCGATTTCATGCTGTTAGGCTTGGTTGGTTGGCAGCGGCAGCGGTTGGCAGCGGTTTCTTCAAACGGAACCAGGCCAGAACCGCTTCCGGATGCGGATCATTTCACGGATAATCCCCGATACCACGTACAAATAATCATTTGTCACCGGGATAGCGAATTGGTGACAAATGTATTGCACGTGGAAATGATGACGACTTATGATTTGGTCGTCGATGGCATTGTGCACAGCAACCAAGATTTCGGATTTCGTGACGATTCGTCCTTCAGAGTTTTTGAGCTTACGTAACCGAGCTCAACCATCTGAAAATAAAAAAAAAATTATTATTAGAAAATATTTCTTACAATTTTATTAAAATATTTGTTAAAATTTTAATATAAAAATACTTATCGAATCGATTGAAATAAATTTTACGTTGTCGAATATTTGCATCACAGGCAAAGCTGTCCAATTTGAAATATATACAATCTTGGCAATTAAACGAATATTTCTCAGCTGATTATAAGATAGGATATAAGACCAGCTGCAAATAAACAGTGAGGAGTTGAATGAAAATTTTTCCGATTTAAATAAAAGTGATAAGTAGACGAATAGTAGATTAGCGTGAATTTTGGTAACCGAGAGAAATTTTCCGAACGATTGGCAATAAAATCAGATAATTAGTTGATAAGACGAGTAAAAATCGCGCTTCCTTTTGATAATTTGAAACGATGAACGATCAACAATTGAGTTTAGACTGGCACAACTCCTTCATAACTATCTTCGGCAGACAGTTCACGATTCAGCCAGCGTATTTACAAGATAACGAAATAATTCACGAATTGCGAATCCGAGGTGTCGACTTGAGGGGTGATAGACGCGTCTTATCCGCCGATTTAAGACGTTGTATCACTGCTGTGCGTCGAAATCCCGAATCAAATGCCCACCGAGTCTTGACCTTTCCCAAGTAATTTGTAGTTTGAACGAGGAATTGTCAGCGATGTTCAAGGAATTTTGCGATCTGGTTCAACCAACTGCTCCGAGAGCACAAGGTCAAGTAATCGACGAAGTGAGTCAGTCTTGTTTTACCCCTACACAACTAAGTGTGAATGAGCATGAACAGCAAAACGCAACGAGTGTGAATGAGAATGAGCGAACGAATGCACCGAGTACTAATGAAAGAGCGAATGAGTTGAGTGAAGTAGGACAAGTGTCGAGGATGAATGGTAACGGTCAACCGGCAGGCGATTCATTCCATATATACAGAGATAGTCGAAGCGCTCCTGGACTTGTGGGCGGAATCCAATTGTTGGATCACGTGTTACAGCGGTTGGATCGGGTCTCCATGGGATCGCAAGCGACACGTAACCCCAACGATAATGCTCGTCTGAGCCAACAATTCGGACATGATCTGATCACACCCATTCGAAATAGTATTACCAATAACGAAATATCTCCCTTGGGAGACAGCAATTCCGTTGCTTCACAAGGACATACAACACAAGTTCCAAGGCCACTTGATCTGAATCACAGCCATCCGATTCAAAACAACTCCGACTTTCAAAACCTAATGCCCCCTTCCTCGTTCGGAAGTGATCGGCTCAGTTCATTACCAGATAATTTCGGTCGGCAAGCCAACAGCAATCCCATGAACACTCAAGTGCCCTTGATTTCATTGGCATCATCCCACAATGAATCAAGACCAAGAGCCGATAACCCTCAATTGGCAAATCT
>NW_022596672.1:0-1804 GCF_009176505.1 Sitodiplosis mosellana | reverse complement strand
GGGTACCTCCCATACAAAAGTGTCAATTTTTTGGGGTTTTTCTTAGAGCAAGTACCACAGGGTCAAATCGAAAATGGCTCATCTTCGAACTTAAACTAAGTTTTTCGGATACAAAACTTTTGGGACCTTCAGATTTTGATTATCCTAATTATTTTTTGAGTTATCGTGTTAACACACCAACGACAACGACAACGACGGCACACGAACGGAAAAGTGTCTCAAAAAGTGGTTTTCTATGCATTTCATGAGTTTTTATGATGTTCTAAGCTAATTTTGAGAAAAAAGTTTTCGGGACCAATTTCTATACTTTCCCTTGACACGTTGTGTACGGAAAAGTAATAATTACAAAATTTGATTTTTTTTTTCATAGAAAAACACCACACAAATTTTTTCTTCAACTAAATTACAAAAGAATCAATCATTTCAGCGTATACAACCGCAAAAACATCGATTCCATTGAATTTCATTTTCAAAATAAAAAAAACACAAATAAACCATTTCAAGTAATGAAAAAAAATTTTAACATGAAAATATACACAAAAAACAGTACGCCCCCGCAAATTAGAAATGAAATGTCCCGAGACCATTTCTAATTTGGGGGGTTTTCTAATTTCTGAGGTTTTTTCAATTTCATCCAAAAACGGTGTATCAAATGAAAAACTGATAAGAGGAATGATTTGCTTAATTGAAAACGATATATTGAACACTGTTCAATCAAGTATTGTATGTAAATAAATGCTTATAAGCAGTTATTTTAGTGATTATAAATATATAGTAAGTCTGTTAGTTTATTTTACTGGATAAACTACTCCTCGAAACAAACCGAAATAAATGATTATCGGCTGTTCTTATTATATCATACGATAGTAAACAGAAAACGTTAGCATTCTATATACAATTTTGTATATGCAAATTCTCTGATGGAACAAATCGGTTTCGATTTGTTAATGATTGAAGATTGATAATTGACGCAGACAATATGGAACAGATTACTTCGTGACTTAATTTTTAACTTCATGGTAAACGTCGAAAATCTCAGCTGATCTGCTAATATAGTTATTCAACGAA
Organism: Sitodiplosis mosellana; assembly: GCF_009176505.1. Classification (NCBI taxonomy): domain Eukaryota; kingdom Metazoa; phylum Arthropoda; class Insecta; order Diptera; family Cecidomyiidae; genus Sitodiplosis; species Sitodiplosis mosellana. The sequence goes on along the minus strand of NW_022596672.1, from coordinate 736 downwards.
ATGGAAAAGACATTCATAACGTTTTTTCATTAAAAATGAAGTAAATTTCTCTTTGTCTTGAATGAAATGATTCGGAAACCCCGTAAATTAGAAATGAACCCCGGAAATTAGAAATTTTGCATACAAATTTTCAAATAATGTTAACACGACTCAACACCAATTCACAAATGAAAAAAATGCGTGTAAAATCAACTCCAGAAAATGGAGCAACTTTCCCAGAAAATCGTCTTTACCATATGACATCAAAACGGCCAGTGTGGGCTTCTTAGTTTTGAACTGTAAACGCAATCACAATGACTTTCCGTTCGGTTTCAAGACTTCCCACGTCGTTGAATAGAATATGTCGCTTGTTTGACTTGTTTGCTGTCGGCATTAGAGTGTACGAATTCAGGAATAATCGCATTTTAAGTATTTTGGAAAAGTATGGTCATTCATATGTTAATAATATAATATTTCTGTTAATAACGATATTAATATGGTTAAATTATTAACATCTTGTGTTAATAATATATTATTAATTAATAATATTCTATTAACATATTTATACTATTTAAATATTAACATCTATGTTAATAATTATTCACATTTCTATTAATATTTATTAACATCGGATGTTAATATCGTGTTTTTTTCCACCGCCAAGCACCCAAATGGTGTAAAAACCATTTTTTCAGTTTTTCTTCTTTTCTGTGGTTCATTAAATGTATCATGGCGTAGAATAAAAGAAAAAAACAGA
>NW_022596671.1:0-1418 GCF_009176505.1 Sitodiplosis mosellana | reverse complement strand
TAAAATAAAGTGAATATAAAATTTTATGTAAAGTTGTTCACTCTACAATAATTGAAAAACGTAAAATGGCATTGATCGAGAAAATGGACGAAAGAGTAACTTTGTTAGTTGATGGCTGGCAGAACTCTTCGACAAATCAACACTGCGAGGCGATGATGCTCGCAACATCAAACGACGAAAAAGTTTCTCTGGAATCATACGACTTTTCCGGTATTTGAGAAACAGGTTTATTATTTTTATATATTTGTAACGAAGAACAGTTTTATTTATTTTTCATGTAATGTAGGTGCAAATTTATTGGATGCCCTAGATAAAGCGATTGTATTGGCCAAAGAACGTTACGATGCTACAGTTTATGCCGTTATGACTGACAACGCAGTCAATATGCAGTGGATGGGAAAGGCCGCTAATTTGCTATACACAACATGTAACGCTCACTCTGGTAATTTGTTGGCTGGTGATATCGTAACCAAGCCACAATACTCAAAAATTATGCGAAAAGTAATTACTGTGCAAAAAGACTTCAGAAGAACTGGCTTAGAAGACCGTCTTTTGAAAGCTGGTGGCCATAAACCAGCTCTATCTTGTACAACCCGTTGGACATCTCAACGAAATGCAGCCGAATCATTTTTGAAGAATTTGTCCGCCATGAAAACGGTCACCGCCGCCTGTGATGTGGAAGCAGAAACTGACAAAGATGCAATAAGACCAAAAGCGGTCGTTTCTTCACGTCTCTTCAACATCGGGTGGAAGCTAAGACCGAAAACAACTGTGGCAACGCGAGCGCCCTCAATTCAAATAGTAAAATCAATGTAATTTCGTAATTTTTTTCTGAACTAAACAGCGCGCCAATTTGAATTTTGTTGATGCTTCCACCCTATGCTCTTCAATTAAAGGTTTGTTGCGTTAGTTAAGTCATTGGTCGAAATACTAGATCCGGTAGCAGAATTGACAAACTTTTGTCAAAAGAGCACCAACTCTGTTGCTGATGCAGCAGAGAAATGGCTTGAATTATTGCAAGATGGGCCGGTCGCATTCCGTGCATTTTTGGAAAGCCGAATGAAGCAGAGCAACATTTTGAACGATGTTACGATGACGGCCAATTTTTTTCATCCGATTTATCGCGGCGAAAGATTGAATGAGGATCAACGTAAGCAAGTTACAAGCTATGTTTTCGAGAAGCTTGAAGGAGCTGAGCTTGAATCGTTACGTGAATTTACAAAAAGCGCAGGATCATTTGCAACTTTAGATCGAAGAAAAATCAATTCACCAAAAACGTTGTCTATTGACATAATTTTGAATTAACTGGAATCGAACAGTAATGAAATCGCACGAAATAATGAATCATAAGCAAGAAATAATTATTATTTTGTTATAAGTGCAACAATAACCTGAATAGAATTCGGAGAATTTAAATA
>NW_022596670.1:0-3769 GCF_009176505.1 Sitodiplosis mosellana | reverse complement strand
GAAACTAGTCGGCACTAAGGCGGTGGCCAACATTTCATCATCGTTTTTTTGGTAACATGTACTGGAGTCCGCAGAACTGGAGTCCGCCGAACTGGAGTCCTCAAAACTCGAACTCCAGTCCGAGTCAAAGCGAAGTCTAGTCCTATAAATAGAGAACTGTGGTCCAGGACCGCAGTTCGGATATAGGAGCATTGTACAGTCCTGTCAAAACCGATTTGGAGTCCCGGACCGTAGGTCGTTTCTAAATTGATCTATGAAGGATCATGACAGGGGAGATTTAAAATATTGCACATCAATAAACATTTTTCTTCACCAGAGGAATACCATATGGTGTCTAAATTTCTTTATCTTTGACTTTCTTCTCCTTCGAAGAAAATGTACTATGACCTAGGACTAGAGCATGTATTTCAAATCCATTCAGTCTTTATTCATCTACTCGTGTGTTCGTTTGTTTTTCGTAATCATGTGCACAAGAAGAAAGAGATTAAATATAGGAACCATCGACACTTTATTCAGAGAATTCGATGAGGAGGACAAATTCGATGATGGTTGGGAGGAGTCATTTAGAAATTATTCAACTCAAGCTGTTATTGTCGATAAGAATGTGGAAAAAAGTGAACTAAATGACGGCTGGGAAAATGAATTGGCGGATTACTCCACTCAAGCCGTTAATGTCAATCCAAATGTGGGAAAAGATGAGCTAAACGATGGATGTGATGAGCTATTGAATGAAAGTTATGACAGTGTGAAAAAAAAATTTGAAAAGAGATCGTTGGTGCCTGAAAATATGACTTATTTGATTCAAAATACGAAAAAAGAGATCAAAAGAAATCATCTCGTGGCCAAAGTTAGATTGCGTGAAAAAAATATAAAATGGATGAAGGAGAAATTAAGCGATAAATTCTATCCTGTAGAATCATGGCCAAATTATGCCATAGAATTATTGTTCTCTCGCGATTTCGGGTACTCAGAGAGAATTGGCTTGGCAACGTTCCTGCATGGAAATGGAATGCGTGAAAAAGAGTTCGGATTGCAACTTTTCCAATGCTACAACAAATTCTGGAAATGGGATCGATTTTGGCACACATTTGACAATGCATGGTTAAAAGTTCCTAGGACTATGAATCGAGTTTTTGTAAAACCAACGTCAAGAATCTTGTCATTTCCTCCGTATGGCAATCAAGAAAAGGCAGAGGCCACGTTTAAAACAGGCGCGGAATACATCCTACTCGCTTTGGCACATCGCAACATGTTATTAAGATCCAGCCGAGCATATGTTGCTGAAGACGCCGAAAAAATAAACTACATGGTTTATCACATCAAACACAAGAGTCACATAGATCCAGCACAAAGTACGTAGCCAGCGGACACTCATTTGACATTTCGTTCAGTTTCTGGGTTGGTAAATTTTCGTATTTCGAGCGACGTGTAAGTAATTTACGTAAGAAACATGTATCTTACGTTTATTACGTAAAAAACCTCAACGCATGTAATAAACTCCAAAACGCTCCAGGCCGCGCTAGCGTCCTATCTAAATACATTATAATGAATAAGTACAAACTAATACATATGCATTTCGCTATGAATGCGTTTCATGTTATGTGTTTTGATTTCATTTAATTTTGGAATTTAAAAAAAAAAATATTTCTCGACAAAATATATTTTAAAACATCATTGCAATAAAAAAAACTTCCAAGTAAGAATGAATATATATTGATATTGAGTAAGAAAATTCGGTGAAATCGGTGAAATACTTGAATCAAACATAAACGTTTGAAAAACGTACGACGCGCGCCAAAGCATAAGTGATGTCAAAGTGTGTACAAAGAGTGAAACAATAGTGCGTTTAATGCTATGTGCTATAGTGTCTCTGTTGATGTTGATCGCTGACGTTTATAGTGGTAGAAACGCTCCAAAAAGTGCAGGGTTATAGACAAAAACCGACTATTCTCGTTTGTTTTAAGCATTCAAAATATACAGAGTACATACATGCTCGTTCTACAGCGTTAGCTGATAAATAATTAATAAATATTGATAAATAAAAATATGCAAAAGTTTCAAGCCACCAGCTATTTTTTCATAAAAAGTGTGTTTTTTCGCAGTGTTATCAAGTATACATGTAGCCAAATGAATTTTTGCATGCATCAGAATCAGTAGCATTTCAATAGCATTAGTCATACATGATTCATTTTTCATTCTCATCGCAAACTTTGTTCAAGACACTAACAGACAGCATTTATCCACCAGAGCAGTGACTAGAATAGCCTGAATGGGTTCGGCCACGAGGCTCAAAAACCACCAACCGTTAGTCGCTATCACTCTGCTAACTGTCAGATTGTGGGAGCATATTAAAAATATGGATAGAAAAAAGAAGAAGAAAATGAAAACCTCGAAAAATTCTCTGCCGATGTTACACTTTATAAAAATCTTTCTTTGGTGTTTCATTTAAATATACTGTGGAAATATGTCTTGTTTTCAATCTCACCCATTCATTTCTACTATGAATACGTTTCATGCTATGTGTTTTAATTTCATTTAATTTTGGAAATTGAAAAAAAATATATTTCTCGACAAAATATATTTAAAACATCATTGCAATAAAAAAAAACTTTCAATTAAGAATGAATAAATTGATATTGAGTAAGAAAATTCGGGGAAATCGGTGAAATACTAGATACATAAACGTTTGAAAAACGTACGACGCGCGCCAAAGCATAAGTGATGTAAAAGTGTGTACAAGCGTGTGAAGCAATAGTGCGTTTAATGCTATGTGCTATAGTGTCTCTGTTGATGTTGATCGCTGACGTTTATAATGGTAGCAAAATAGCATAATAGTTAATTCAGATTTAATCCATTATAATCAAGCATCGGTTCGGACATAGAAATATGTTTACCTAGATGTTCTATACTGCATAAATATGCAGAGCATAGACGCGTACGGACGATCGTGCGACGAACGTATCACCAGAGCCATCGTTGTTTGCTGTGTATTGTATTCATACACACACTAACGCGTGCATTTGCAATACACGGGCCGACCGTGCATTGCGAGACGCACGAGTTAGTGTGTGTATGAATACACAGCAAACAACGATGGCTCTGGTGATACGTTCGTCGCACGGTCGTCCGTACGCATCTATGCTCAGCATATTTATCTTGCATAGAAATATGCCCGAACCGATGCTTGATTATAATTCACAAGTGCAACGCACGCACAACAATGATAATACATTGTCCAAATTGATAGTATATTATAGTCAACACGGTTTTTTCTGGAACTAAGAACTTCTGGGTTTTTAATTTTTTGAGCAAGTTCATAATTGTATGTCACAAATTATGGATCGAATGTATATAGTACGAAACCTTTTACATTCGACGATGGGAATTGTATCATTGATTTTATTGGCAATGTTCAAAGAGTATTTAGTAACTGCAATCTTTGACATGATTTTTTACACCCAGAATTTGAGCGATATATTCGATGTAGCCAATCATGACGCACTCTCATTTGTCCGCACATCGGTCGATACAATTTTAAGTGTTGCGATGTTCTTCCTGCTACATAAATATTATAGGAAGGTCGCCATCATGCTTAGTAAGAAGGTTGGTGGACAACTAGCGCGAATAAACAACATAGAGAACGGCAAAAACCAACGACAGAAGACTTCCAAGATCAACAAGATAATCCATTGGCTACAGCAAAACCTAGCAACGTTCGGTATCAGTGAAGAGCGAATTGACTTGTCAATTGACAACAAATGTGTAAGCA
>NW_022596669.1:0-3118 GCF_009176505.1 Sitodiplosis mosellana | reverse complement strand
TCTACTGTCATCTAAACTGATGAAGAGCGTTCACATCTCACGCTTCTCTAACGACACCACCTGTGATGATATTTTGAATCATTTGCGCTTCATTGATTCCACATCTAACATTGTCAATGAGATTCAATGCAAAAGATTGACACGTGGGGGCCGGCCAATTTCAAGCTACAAATTCATAACGTTCAAACTGACCTTTCCTCGTCAATACTTTGAACATATTGTTAACCCGTCGATATGGCCGAGTTCAATTAAGGCCTGTGAATTCGTGGACAAACCGAATCCTCTCTCGTCCATCAGTGCACCACATGTCAATTCAAACCGGCAGTCAAAAAACGGGATGCACCCAATTGGCCACATAAACAGAGTCAGAAACCATCCTCAGCCAATGTACGCCTATACACAGGCACTGACGACACCGAGTGTGAACCATTGGTTCAATCCATTTGCTCAGCGCCCAAGCCACTACCGCGCAGCAAACTCCGAGCAACAGCAAAACCGTTTCGTCCATCGTGTGGGCAACAGACGATTCCGTTTAACCCCAAGCTGCACACACCCGACGCGACACGCATCAGTGTCTACTACCAAAACATTCGCAGCTTGGGTAACAAACAGGATGAATTTTTCCACAAATGTGCTGCTTTGGGTTTTGACATAGTCATCTTGACTGAAACCTGGCTCAAACATAGCCACCGTAATGCCGAATTCTTCAATAGCACATACGACGTCTACCGCAAAGACAGATTATTTAGACGAGGTGGAGGTGTTCTCATTGCGCTCAACAATGAAATCCTCTCTACTAAAGAAATTAAATTTGACAACGTGGATATTGAGCACGTATGCATTAAAGCGAACTTGCCATCACACAACATTTTTATTTACAGTGCATACATTCCACCGAACTCACCCAACGAAATCTACGATCTGCATCGTTCAGCCATTGAATCACTCACGACGAATGCCGATGACGTTGTGATAGTTGTTGGTGACTTTAAACGTTAAGTGGATAAATGACGATGGGGATAGCAATGTGCTTGTTGCCTCTAATTTCCATTCCCAATGTGCTGCTGATTTCATTACCGGCCTGATGGGCCTGGGCCTCCAGCAAATCAATTCAATAAGAAATCGGAACCTCAAATTGTTGGACCTATTTTTCACTAACGACCATGCCAACACAACAGTGAGCGATGCTACTAAACTGTCATTGACGGCTAAAATCGACATTCACCACCCCCCTTTGTTGATTGAATTTGAATGGCATCCGATTCACAATGGTTCTGAAAACCAGAATAATAACGGGCTGATTATCAGCGCATGAACGAATATTTTGCTGCCGTCAACTTCGATGACTTATTCGCAAACAAATCACTTGCGGAGAAGATATCATCCTTTCATGACGTGTTGGCGGAAGCTATTCAGTGTACGGTTCCAACGTATGTCCGCAAGAACAACCAAAAATGCCCATGGAAAAACAAAGAACTTCGGCATCTCAAGAATTTAAGGAAAAAAGCCTGGAACTACTGGAAGCTGACCAATGACAAGCAGCCATTTGAAGAATTGCACGAGGAATTCAGTGCAAAAAATACCGAGCTTTACAATCAGTATGTCGACAAAATGAAATCGAACTTGAAAAGTGATCCATCTTCGTTTTGGCAATATGTTAACATACCGAAAACCATGCGATTCGGCGACTCCAAGACACCCAGCGAATCGGAGCAAGAAAATTTATTTGCGGACTTCTTCGGGAGCAATTACTCCACATCTACGACACCAAATAATCAACCGTCACCTTAGTCTGAGAACACCTCTTGTTTCCAGCTTGACCTTGATTTTGTCATGACTGAAATGACGAAGGTCAATACCAAGAAGGGTGTTGGACCTGACGGTATTCATCCTTTGATTTTGAAGGAGTGTGCTCCAACGCTTGCTAGCCCGTTAACAAAGATCTTCAATGAGTCGCTTTCATCTGGCATTTTTCCCGACGAATGGAAACGATCGAGTGTATCACCCATATGCAAAAAGGGCGCCAGATCGGACATTGGAAACTACAGGTGCATAGCAAAACTACCAACGATCGCTAATTCTTCGAGCACCTCGTCAACGTAAATTTGCTTGAAATTGTTCGTGATCGCATCTCGCCCAACCAACATGGATTTATGAAAGGACGATCTACAGCATCAAACCTAACCGAGTTTGTGTACTACGTCCAGAGTGGCCTGAACATTGGAGCTCAAGTTGATGTCCTGTACACGGACTTTACGAAAGCCTTCGATCGAGTAGATCACAGCATTTTGATTCAAAAATTGAAGTCATTTAATCTGCCTCGAAATGATCTCGGGAATCGACTATGTTGCTTTAGCCTAAAACGTCAATGTCATTAGCAGCATTGACGTTCTACTGACTTAGAAGCATTGAAATGTCAATTGCTTTGACGTTCTAGGCACAAATTTCCGAGAGCCTTTGCTGACATGGCTTAAGTCGTACCTCGAAAATCGCGTTCAATTTGTCAAGCACGGAGCAAGTGAGTGGAACGATTTTATAGCGTCGTCGGGTGTCCTACAGGGGAGCCACCTTGGCCCAGCACTGTTCCTGCTATTAATCAACGACATCGTGGATCAAATGGCCCGGGACATCATGATATAACTGTTTGCTGATGATATCAAAATTGGCAAAGTCATCAAATCTCAGCAAGATTCAGAGATATTGCAACAAGCCAGATCGACAAACTTAAACATTGGTGTGACGTGAATCGGCTGCACCTTAACCTCAAAAAATATGCAGTGCTACCTATCTAAAAGAATCGTCAGCATTTGGATACAAACTACACCTATGGCGACCATGCCTTCGACAAAGTGACTGAACACAAGGACTTGAGTGTCCTAATTGACAGAAAGCTATCTTTTGCCAAACACATCGACATGGTCACTTCGAAGGTAACGGCTGCACTTGGCTTTGTCAAACGCTTCTGTCACGATATCACCGACGTTACCAAACTAAAATCGCTGTATTTTGCATTGGTTCAAACTCACCTCGATTACTGCGCCATGGTATGGCTTCCATTCCACAAGATCCATAGCGACAAAATTGAATCCGTGCAACGCCAATTCACTATGTACGCTCG
>NW_022596668.1:0-1438 GCF_009176505.1 Sitodiplosis mosellana | reverse complement strand
GGAATACGATCAAAACATTGTTTCTGAGATAAAATGTTGAATGATCTCAATCAAATGTACGATACCAAAAATGGCGATTCAAAATCGTGATGCAACGATGCGTTGGAGAAAGGATTTTTGCGATCCCAACAATCGGTTCTTATTTTTCATGCGTCAACGCCAAATCAACTTCGAATTATTTGCATTTTCCTTCACTTGAATACAAATGTAATTTATTGCTTTTCATTCTAACTGATTTGATTTTTGGATTGTTAAATATCATCCATCGTTCAGCGGATGTAGCTGGACTGAAAAATATTGACGGTGATTGTCAAGATTGACTTGGTCATCGTAGTACGATCCTAAAATTGCGTAAAAAACGAGTTCGACAATACATTTTAAAGGCGATCAAGTCACGGTGGACACTGAACAAAATCAATGAAATTAATTGAAATCAAAGGTAAATTGTATTTTAATTCGCATAAGTAGGATTTAATCCTAGCATATTATGGCACCAGCTTTTGGAATTTTCTCTAGTGCAATCAACGTTCTGGTAGAATATCCAAATTTTACTCAGGATTTCGACCAAGACGGTAACGGTCAATGTTGCGATAATAATGTCGATTACGAGTATGATCCCAATCATGCGATGAAATACCAACCCGGAAGTTTGTCAGTTAGTTGGTGTATTTCACGACCCCCAACAAACAATTTCTGCTTCGATAACAAAGTAAAATGTGGCTTTGTTCGATCACAAAAATATTCGAATTAATTATACAACGACAACTGTTATTCGTTCAAGACACTTAATCTTACACGATTTTACAGAGTGTATGATGCCATATATATGGACGTTTTCCCCTATAAATACCGTCAAATCCAGAAGGAGCCGTATGGTTCAACATTCGCTTCTGAGTGGTGTAAACAAGCATTTCAACCGAAAAAGATGAAACTTTTATTCTTGGCACTTTTTGCATTGGTGTTGGCCGTTCAGGTAAATACACTTTTGACAACACTTTTTCGAAGATCCCAGAGAGACATATTTTTTCTACTCAAGTTTTTCAATTTACTTATATCTTTTTCCTTCCATTTCACCAGATCATCAATGCTGCACCAACGGGGAATATTTTACAAAGATACGGATGCTGTCTAACGCGAAGTCAACAAATAGAGGATATTGACAAGGAAATTGAGAAAACACGCGCAAAAGCGGAAAAAACTGTTGCAAATATAGAAGGCAAGAGGGATAAGGATGTCGAAAATTTGGAGACTAAATATCAAAGTAGAGCTAATGATGCAAAGTTGAAATCTGAAGCAAGAGTACGATACCTAAAAACCAGGAAAGAAAATTTGGAAAGAGAATTGAAATCGAATAAATGAAGATGAAAACCGAAGGGAAAAAGTGTCCGCCGTGGATATAATATTCCCTTGTCATATCGAATGTATCAACACATTGTAA
>NW_022596667.1:0-1144 GCF_009176505.1 Sitodiplosis mosellana | reverse complement strand
GATCTCGACTCATTTGGCCAAACATGCAAAGCGATGCACACAGTGGCCGGCGAATATTTTAAACGTAACTATTCAAATGCTGAATTACGCACGGGCCCTGATGAACCGAGTTTATTTTGTTTTGGTGTCCGTTATTCAAGTATATATTCATCATCAACATTCAATCAATTTGTTACAAACATAAAATTCGACACAATAGATCCGAAATCACACGTCTACTTTTCATCACATCCTAACGAGTTTCGATCAATCAACAATATTATTACAGTAAAACCTGTCAATAACGGAATCCCATGGGGAATTTTTTTTTTCCACTATTGACACGAATTCCACTATTCAAAGGTTCCGTTATTGACAGGTTTTTGAGTCGAACCAAACATGATTTTCCATTATTGAGGGTAAAAAGAAACAAAAAAAACCGAAGCATACATTTTTATAGGTATTTAATGATCAAATCAAGCGATATAATAAAGGTGAGAAGGAAATACTGAAATAAAAGTATTTTTTTAATAAATGAATAAAGGAAAGAACGAAAAATGAAAATAAACAGTGAATGACAAACATTATTATTTAGAACAATCAAGCAGTCTAAACAGTGACTCAAAATGAGAAAGTAAATGATACTCATTTCTTTCACTGCCAAATTGGCAGCGATAAATTCTGCATTTCATCAAACGAATAAATGATTTTCAAACTTACTGTAAATATACTGAATTGCTCGCGCCAATCGACTGGATGTGTTTTTATTGGGAGCGATTAGCAACGATTTTGGCAGACGAAAGTAAAACATGATACTGAAATCAATGTAATGAACATTGTACTGCAGGATTTTTATGATGATCATTGGTTTTGATAAAGGAAAAAATATAGTTTTAAATGAAAAAGACACGGAAAAAAGACGAAAAAAAGTTTCGTCAAGAAATTTTTTCCACTATTCGGAGTTTCGGTTTTCCGTTATTAACAGGTCAATTTGTATGGGAGAGCTCAACGGCCAAATTTTTTTTCCACTATTGACACGATTTCCACTATTCCCAGGTTCCGTTATTCACAGGTTTTACTGTATTTACTACATCGATTTAAACGAAAATGTGATAAACGCACTCAACGGATTTCTTCGCAAATTAGAAGTGGTAAATATAAGGAG
>NW_022596666.1:0-1308 GCF_009176505.1 Sitodiplosis mosellana | reverse complement strand
TTTGTTACGAAAGAGAAGAGCAAGTTTCTGTCGACTTAAAAATGGTTAAAAGCGAGTATGTTCGTTTTTAGCGGGTCCTCGCGGTTTTTCACGGTTTCCGCGGAACTGATAAGAGATAACAACTTGGTGTCTTCGACAAAGTTGTAGCACTCGAGGTCTTCTATAACATCGCTGAAGACAGTTATCTCTTATCTCTTATCAGTTCCGCGAAAAGCGCGAAAAATGATAAGAAAAAAAAAGTTCTATATAAAATTTGCTTTTTTATGTGCGCGATTTGCGCGCAACTGATAAGCGATAAGAGATAACTGTCTTCAGCTTAGTTATAGAAGACCTCAAGTACTACAACTTTGTCGAAGACACCATGTTGTTATCTTTTATCAGTTGCGCGAAAACCATGAAGACCGCGGAGGCTAGACGGTACTACAACATACTCTACTTTAACGCCAACAGAATCATCAGAAAACATACTCGCCTTTTCAAATATATAAATCGAAGAAAAAACATACTCCACTCTCAATCTCACCCATAGAGATACTCTTTGAGTATGAGAGTATATACTCAGAGTATATACTCTTTGATTTTGCGAGCGGCTTCAAAACAGCTTGTAATACGAGTAAAAATTGCACATAATGAGTGTGAGCGAAACAGCATAAGTTTTCGGCGCTCGATTGTTTTCCATATAGGCCAATTCAATTGAATATAATATTATTAAATATTTACACATGGAAATATCTCGAAAACGGCTGGGTAAATCGGCAAAATGGACCGTGGTGTCACTGTGTTAACACCCGGCTGGTTTAACGGCCTAGAATACAAATCCGGTGGAATTTCAGCTGATCGATGGATTCTCAGGATTTGACCAGGTTCCTCTCGCGCAATAAATGTTGCACACATAAACAGGCATATGCACGTCTACAAGCGCGTCTTATGAGCGATTATGAATGAACGTATTGAGAAGAAGTGTCGCCAATGTGTTAATATTTTATACAAATATAGCACACTCAATATTGTAAGGCACTAACTCTTCATTACGTTCATTCATAATCGCTTGTAAAGCGAAACATGTTCAATCTTGTTCGTGTTTGTGTTTGTGTGCAATTTTTTCAACAGAAACGAAGCGAGCGGCTCTGTTGTTCGTAATACAACAGCTTGTAATACGAGTAAAAATTGCACATAAGTGTGAGCGAAACAGCATAAGTTTTCGGCGCTCGATTGTCTTCCATATAGGCCAATGCACACAAAATACTGGAATAGTGAGATGTCAAATATTTGACATAACTCTCAGTTTATGTGAAATTTGTATGTATT
>NW_022596665.1:0-1132 GCF_009176505.1 Sitodiplosis mosellana | reverse complement strand
AGCGATTGGTTAAAGTGAGTCCCTCAATCATGTGTTGCACTGTGTTAGTCAACTGACAACATCCATTTTCGCCCATGCGTGAAGAACTTGCTAAGATATTCCGAATTTCTTCGCAATCGAATTTTTCGATCGCTTGCACGACCTGATCAAGCGTATTGCTTCGGATTTTTGCTCTTGTGTTAGTTTGGTTTTCGGCATAGCTCTGTACCAAAGTAATAAAAACAATACGGTCACAGTTGGTTTGAATAACCAAACATGAGCAAGAGATGAAAGAAAATATTGATATTGCATAGTAAGGATTTTCTTTAATAAATAAATAAACTTTTTTTAATTCTATAGGTTATTCCACTTCTAAGTGAATCGGACATCTTGTGTTTTCTCTGATAAAATATCGTAAGGAAATGAAACACAACCGTTTTCTGCTGATACAAACAATGGAATGAATTGAAACTTTATTGAACTTCTCATATATATACGCAGTGTAATCACATCATTCATGTTTCCTCTGAACATGACAGGAACACCCATTGTCCGCATTAACACGCGAAGATAATCCTCACCATCGTCGATGCTACGGATTTGTGTGATGATGTTCTCAACGCCCAATGAGAATACAACTGGCCCGGGACGTGCCACTGGTTCGTGGTTGGAGTATCGTCGTGTTGGCATACGTTGATGGTAAATATGCGCAGCATCGATCCAATTCTACCATTCATTTGGTGTTTCTGGTCGACCACCATAGAAATCCGTATATCGGCGATTCAAATGTTCTAATTGGCGACGAACATCATGCCACGAACAATGTTTGTACCTGTTAAATAAATTGATTTTGTGTTAGACAATGTTTGTCATTTTTCATGGAACGTTCCATATAAATCAGATATATACAGGCCTGCCACAGGTCAGCTTTTGAGCTGATTATCTGCTTTTCGAAAATCTTCAGCTATTATCAGCTATTTCGGTCACAGTTCAGCTTTTTCAGCTTTAAAAAAAATAATGAGAAAACTAACACAAATGATGAAAAAAATCTCAATGAAAAAAATGCTTATCATAACAATGATACGAAACGCGTTTTCAGACAGAGCAATGAAAAAGTAAACATTTTTCTCTTATGAAGACAATATTAACTCAA
>NW_022596664.1:0-1246 GCF_009176505.1 Sitodiplosis mosellana | reverse complement strand
TATAAACTCATTCAAATTGCAATTTACTTAATTTTTAACCAAAATTATTATTTGAACAGTAAAAGTAATATTTTAACATCTGTAACACACAGGTAACGACGATGTTGTCCGGTTTCTTAAAAAGTCGGGAGCAGAGTTGAATGCTTTTCCAGCTCCTGGTGACAATGCTACACAGCATAAGCGTTCTGCCATTTTGATTTTCGCAATAATTTTTTTCAATTCTTCAACATTTATCACGTTGTTTCTGGCGAGTTTCTAATAATTTTGAACAAAAAATGATACTAATACAAAATCAGAAAATATAGTTGAGCAGTTTCAACGTTGAATTTCCATTTGGAGTATTTGTCATTGGAATTTTTAATCACTGTCAAATCACTCGCCGACACCGAATTCGAAATGATTTGCCGGAAAAGTCCGTAGAATCAAAACCTAAAATTATCGTACACTTCACGCAAAGCGCTCAGAGTGGCCAGCTTAGGTCCTTGAAAATTTTGGAAATTTAGAAGTTGCGCTACCAAACTGGGAAACATCCACACAAGACGATGAAAAGATTCGATTTGAAAGTGTGACAAAATTGAGCCTCAGAAACAACATGAAACACATACCTACAATGATCATCTTTTCACTGCTTATCGAACTGGAGCTAATTTGTCATCCCCAATACTAAACGACGGACTGGATAGATTATATCATCAAAAGTAAAACACTAAAGAAATTATACTCCCAAAATTATATCTCGGATGGACGAATTTTAACAATTTCACAGTTTTTACGGAATTCGACTAAAATTTCGCTTGGATGTGACTTTGATGTTCAAGCCAAAACACTTGTTACACTAACGCAACGTTGCGCTGACGTCAAATTACTGAATTTGACAGGGCAAGTCGCAAATAAATTACAAGATACACTCCAATACACATGGCAAACAATCAACCTTTCTGAGACGAATCATCACGAACGGAAATATTGACGTGTGCTTGTTTACTGGAATTTGGGTCGTTTTCAAATGCTTTTAGGTTTTTGTGTATATCTATTTTCGTCGTTGCCTAATGTCAAACGCACATTTGAGGACATCCCAGTTATTATCACCTAATAAAATAAATAATTGCTAGTCGAAGCTTGCCTAGGGGAATTTAACTCTTACGAGTTCAGCATGTTTTCTGCCAGTTTGCTTGATTCGCGGAAGTTCGACGCGTTCGTTGTACGTACTGACGCGCACGGTCACAAGTTTACACAAGTTTGTTTA
>NW_022596663.1:0-1131 GCF_009176505.1 Sitodiplosis mosellana | reverse complement strand
AAAATACATACATTCTTTTAACCATTTTTAGTTGACGTCAAACATACATCTCTTTTACCCAGACAAAATCGATCGAAAACATACTTTCCTTTTCAAATATTTAAAACTGAAAAAATACATACGTTCTTTTACGTCTCACGAATAGAAATGTACAAAAGCGCTTTGCAGTTTGACATTTCAAACGCAGCTGAATGCAATTTGTTTGAAGTAAACTGTCATTTCGGTGAAGTGAACCAATTTCACACTCGGGGGAATTATGTGTAGGTTGACCCGCACTAATCATTTTAGTCATAACCTTTTATGGAATGAAGATAAATACATACTTGATATACCATTGGAAAGAGAGCCGAAAAAGCTACAATTTGATCAGGAAATTCATTAGTTATGGTTGTAAAAACAAAACATTTCGGTCAATTCTCTAAGAGGTCTGATTTTTGGCAACAAAATTTTTTCTTTGTAAGTTGACCCACCCTACTTTTTTTAGAAAAACACTCAATATATGAAATTCATTGAATTTCGTTGGATTTTCAATCGTTTTCGGCCTTTACAACTACGAAAAACAAAGAAAAAATTTAGAAAAATATAGAAATAGTAAAAAAATACATATTCTCTATTTTTTCATATTTTATCGATTTTTTTCGTGTTTTTCAAGTCCAAAAACGATTGGAAATTCATTAAAATTCACTGAATCTCGTATATTGAGTGTTTACGCTGAATAGTTTTCTCATTTTTCTGATTGTTTTTCGGGTGGGTCAACTTACAAAATTGGTCGACATTTCAATATGCACGGAAAGAATTTCGCCATGTAATGATATGTGTGAAATGACTTCGGATTATGAAAATACACGAAAAACTAGTAAAGAAAGCTTATACTCGCTTTGCTGATATCTTTGAAATTGTCTACTTGTTGATGATCCGAAAAATTTTTGTTTTTATAAAAATATTTTTTTTCTTGCAAAATTTTTTAATGAGCCGATCCGAGCCGTTTAAGAAGCGTATTCACTCTTGGAAACTACTTTTATATTGGTTTTTGACGTTTCTAAATCGATTGAGACTAGCCAAATTGACGATTTGTCGGTCAAAATACAAAATCGGCGGGGTGGGTCAACTTACACATACTCCCCCTACATT
>NW_022596662.1:0-3594 GCF_009176505.1 Sitodiplosis mosellana | reverse complement strand
TCTAGAAACTTAAAAATGGACATTTTTCGAAATAAGTTCAGAAAAAACTATTATCACGGAGGACGGTAGTCCGACAAGTGACGCTCTAACAACCAGTGTTGTTAGATAGGCTGGACAATTGTCCACTTTTGCATAATCTGGCGTAAGCCAACACAAATTATCCAGCTATCAAATGACGTCAAACGTATTTAAACGCATTCATTGCTTATGGTTGGCTTACGCCCACATTCTGCATAAGCCAGTGAATGAACTACGGTGGCGTATGCCATTCCATCACTGCCAACAACTGTGTATTTCAAGCCAAATGTCGAAAATGCCAGTTTTTGCGTCACGAGTATATATACAGTAGGTATGCTATTTTCTCAGGACACTATTTGAGCCCCGGCATGTTAGGTACCGCCCAAAGAAATATCTTGCGTCACGACTTTTGGACGGCAAAACGCTTTAAAGCTTGACTTGGAGACCAAATTCAAAAGTCGTGACGCAAGATATTTATCCTTATTGTGAATAAATATTGTTACAATAGTGAATGCGAAAAACACTTTTGAACTTCGTACCCAGTGATAATACAGCGTCCTAGCGTCACTCAAAATGATATCAGTCATTTTGAGTGGTAAATCCACGCACAGGAGCGTACTCCATTTTAACCTCGTCTAGGGGTATTTCATCTGATACTCGTGACGCAAAAACTGGCATTTTTGACATTTGGCTTGAAATGCACAGTTGTTGGAGCGTCACTTGTCGGACTACCGTCCTCCCTGATATTCAACATCAGCATTGTTTGCAGCATATTGAATCTATTCCAATTGTTCTGAAATATTAATTTGGTTTCTTTTACCGATTAAAACAGGGGGATTGAAGATTAACAGTTGAGCTGCACAAAGATAGAAATGCCATGTCATATGGAGACGCCATTTTTATCTTTGCTTGGAGCGACTGGAGCGGTCATACATTTCTCATTCATTTTTTTCTAAAATAATATTATTATAACAAATTAAATATTTTTCAAGTGCATCTTATTTTCATTATCTTTGTTTGGCACAATTATAAAATCATAAAAACATAGTTTCATGAGACATAACATGCGTGTTATTGGAGCGGCCATCGAAATTGATTACAATAGTAGCCAACATTGATTACATCAATAACCAATCACCGCGATGGTCTCGATCATTAAACGTCAAACCAACAACGCCACACATTTTGACGGGAACTACATTGATGAGTGTATTCAATGCAGTGTCAAACATAGTCGTCATTGTGTTGTGTGGTGAAGTAATAATTATTATTTGAATTTCAAATAAATAAAATTGTTTCGATTCTGCCAAATGAAATTGTGCAAATATTCCGCTGACAAGACAAAAAATTGCTTTCTTTCGTTAGATTAAACCCGTATTTAAAAAAAAATGTTTTTCTTCCATTTTCAATTGAGTTGTATAAGAGAAAATTACGGTTTTATATGATATATTGGAGTTTCCATAATTAAAAAAAAAACACAAAATGTTAGATTCAAAATAAAAACTGATTCGTGGCAGAATTGTTTTTTTTAATTTTGCGGATCATACTGAGAAAACGTTTGCGTTCGAACAGAAAACTACACTGAAACAGAAGTCGATTTGACATTAGCTGTCAAACCAACAAGATGAACAAGTGCGTTAGTGTAATGTTACCAACCATTTTGAAAAACAATATTAGCCGCTCCATTGTGAATTCGGTGTGTTGCCGCTCCATGGTGAATTTGTAGAGATACCGCTCCAACTGGATCGGCTGCTATTAATTATTGCTGTGGGATCAATGTTTGATTTATCTTTTTGATTTTTATTAATACGAAAGTGTTATTTAACCATCGGCGTGACATGCTTCATACAAACGGAATTTCGTACAAGCAGCGCCCGCGTACTTCGTAGTGGAAAAAAAGTGAAGCTTGCTTGTCACCAATATTGATGTTCACGAACATCAAATTGTTTATGCGTTATTTCGCCCATTTTATGAACTGGAAATGAAAAGTTCTTCAATTTCTAGCAAATTTCACATATGAATTCATAAACACATCGAGAAAACACAACTTTTTTTCACATAAAAAGCAAAAGCAAGATGATTTTTTCGTTGATGGTTGTTCGATCCTGGATCGTTTGTGATTCATTAATGATTTGCAACACATCCATTTTTGATTTCGATATTCCAACTGAATACGATGTTTTGTATTCATTAAACAATTCCATTTTGATCACAAAATAATTTTTTATTAAAATGGCTATGACGAAAAACCACGCGAACGATTGCAAACGATAGCACAAACATTAATGTCTAGGAACATCTAGATATTGATGGCCGCTCCAAGAACGCGCATGTTATGTGTTATGAAACTATGTTTTTATGATTTTATAATTGTGCCAAACAAAGATAATGAAAATATGATTGAATTCGGAGAGTTGCCGCTCCAACGGGATCGGCCACAGGTAATTGTTACTGAGGAATCAATATTTGATTTATCTCTTTGATGTTTTTAATACGAACGTATTATTTGGCCTTTTTCACTTCATCTTTGAAAAAACATCAAATAAAAATGTAATTGGGTGTTAAAATTATTGCACTGTAATATTGGTCATTAATGTAACCAATATTGGTTACTATTGTAAACAATTTGGATGGCCGCTCCAAGAACGCGTATGTTATGTGTTATGAAACTATGTTTTTATTATATTCCTATTGTGCCGAACAAAGGTGATGAAAATAATAATGACACTTGAATCAAAATATTTTAATGTTATAATCAAATTTATTAACAAAAACCAAAAAAAAATGAATCAAAAATATATGACCGATCCAGTTTTTGTGTGGCCGCTCCATCAGCATGATTGTTAGTTGTGCAGCTGACCAACTGACAAGCAAACTGCAGCGCTAGTGTCTATGTGTCAAAATTTTCAATCCCCCTGGTTTTAAAGGTTGGCGACATTGTCGTGACCTGAAAAGTAATACAGATCAATGAAAAAGATCAAAGCGGTATTTAATTTAGTCAGCAGTACCATAATTAACAGCTAACTGACGAGGTGTTAGATTCTGCAGATTTCTAATATCAACTTTGGCTCCTTTTTTGATGAGAAGTTCAGCAACATTCTTGCGACCTTAGGAATAATTTAGATCGATGAAAAAGATCAAACCGATTCTTTATTTTGTGAAAATACTTATTCAACATTACCATGTATAGCAGCATAATGAAGAGGTGTATCATTGAATTGAGACATGACATCCATATTGGCGCCTTTGTTGATGAGAAGTTCAGCAACATTTTTGTGACCTTAAAAATAATTCAGATCGATGAAAAAGATCAAACCGATTCTTTATTTTGTGAAAATACTTATTCAACATTACCATTCATAGCAGCAAAATGAAGAGGTGTGGTATTCAAATTATTTCCAATATTAGCGTTAGCTCCATTCTTGAGAAGCACATCAGCGACACCTCCGTGACCTAAAATAATACGGATCAATGAAAGAGATCGACGGGATATCTGATTTAGTCAACCTTACCATTCATAGCTGCCAAATGAAGAGGTGTCTGATGCAAATTATTTTTAATATTAAGATCGTTTGC
>NW_022596661.1:0-1036 GCF_009176505.1 Sitodiplosis mosellana | reverse complement strand
GTTGGATCTTTATCAATTAGCTGCTCCATTTCCAACTTGTAATTCTTAAAGGCCAATCGAGCGCATGACTTATATTGTCTTCTCAAATCAGCATGCTTCACAATTGCTTCATTTGAAGAACATGACTTTTTCCGTTTTTGCAGTGTGTTGGCACGATTCTTTATGTTTATGAGTTCGCTGGTGAACCATTTTGGATGGTTTGAAATCGTTTTCGTTTTCAGCTCGACATTCTCTGAAACAACGGAATTGATGATATTATAGAACTGGTTAATATCTGTATCCAAGTTTGTTCCAGTGAGAACATCATCCCAATTTACAGTGAATAGTTTCTCATTAATGGTATCATAATCAGCGCCCATGAAATTGCGGTACTCAATTTGAGATGTGATCTTGTTTTGCTTCATTTCCAAACCGTGGATTTTGATCGAATAAGAAATGTGATGTGATTCATGATTCAATAAATGATGTTCGGAAGGCTGACATGAAACGATGTCTACACAGTTTGTCCAAATTTAGTCGAGCATATTTCCATTATCATTGCTGTGCTTGTTGATTTGATGCAATTCCAATTCATCACATGTATCGAGAATGATCAATTCTTTCTTTCCTGATGCATTAATTGGAATAGCAATTTCTGGATCATCGTTGTCATCAGTGAACCAGGATAAATTAGGTAAATTGGAGTCACCTGAAAGGATGAGAACATCTTCAGTTTGCATTTTTGCAGTGATTTCCCGTAGTGCTCCCATATTCGCTTCGTAGACTTCAACTGGAGAATCCGGTCTGAGGTAGACCTCGACTAAGAAAATATTTCTGTTGTTCAATATTATCTTGGCCCATATTTGTTCAGCGCCAAATGATGCTCCTGTACCGACGAGTTGTGATTTGATTGATTTTTCGATGGCAATCTTCTGATTGCCATGATTGGTGTTCTCACCGCCGCCTCGTTTCTTCTTAGTCTTTTGCCACAATTCAGTTTCCTCGGAACAATCACAACGGTAAACGTTGAAATTTGGGGGGAATACCTCCGAAGAAT
>NW_022596660.1:0-1005 GCF_009176505.1 Sitodiplosis mosellana | reverse complement strand
ACCACAAAGATCTCGGCGTCATCATTGACCAAAAGCTTAGCTTTATACAGCACATTGACGCGGTCACCTCGAGAGCTACAGCAGCCTTGGGATTCATCAAAAGATTTTGTTACGACATAACCGACGTTCAAACGCTCAAAACACTATACTACGAACTGGTTCAGTCTCATCTTGAGTACTGCAATTGTAGTGGTTTCAGGTGGAATGGAGCGAGTTAGGGCGATAATTCTATTATTATTATTCTGCACCATACAGCGTTTCTTCGCCAGAGGTGGTTTATTTGGTATGAATATTTGGTTGCATATTTACAATATTTTATGTATTTATTATTCATGATAAAGTGATCGATTTAAAAGACTTCAGTGATTTATTACAGCGTTTTAATGTATTTATTGAATATGATTTGCACAACTGATCGCTTTGACTGCCTAACTACAACTCAACTCAGCTTAGCGTGCGTACGATGTATATCGTAAGCTCTTGGTGACGATTAGAGTGTAAGCGTGTATTGAGTGAATGTATGGAATGAGTGAAAGTAAATAGAGTACATGTGTAATATGAATGAGAGTGAATAGTATAACTGTAGGCTATATGTTAATGGTAAGCCCATTTATAGAATAACTGGCACTTCGCAATGTTGTATGGCTACCAACTTATACCGTGCATATCGACAAAATTGAGAGCGTGTTGAGAAAGTTCACCCAGTTCGCCCGAAGAGAGTACCGTACGGCGGCCAACGGCTACAGTATCACCGACTACAACAAGCGACTTGAAGCGTTGAACATGACATCGTTGGAGCGTAGGAGAGTGAATGCATCTATTGTATTTGTTGCAAATGCTCTTTTGCCAATGCTAAAGTTTCAGCAATTCTATTCCTTGTCATATCCGCAAAATTATCGTAGTTATATGATGATGACGTTAGCTGTCAAAGTCATAACAAGTACATTTTCATTGCTCCGCATTATTAAATTAAATTCAAATATTTTTTGTGTTTTTCTCGATAAG
>NW_022596659.1:0-7342 GCF_009176505.1 Sitodiplosis mosellana | reverse complement strand
CGCTGCATGATGTTCAAGACATTTCTTGACGATAGCTGTAAAAATTCAAAAAAGGAAAAGAGTAAATTGTATTTGAAAATTTTCAAATGATGTTATGACGAAACCACACTCTTCAGAGAGTCTGAAGAAGAGTTCCAATTTTTCCCACCTATGGGGGCTATGGATCCGGATAAATGGTGGCAAATGGCCTAATTTGGTGCGGCCTAGCGAGCCACACCGACCAAAAATCATTTCGCCCCATTGGGAAAATTTCGAAAATTTATCCGCGGATAAATCTTCCACATACGAGAGTCAATTTTTCCTACCTATGGGGACTATCGACCCGGATAAATGGTGGCAAATGGCCTAATTTGGTGTGGCCTAGCGAGCCATACCGACCAAAAATCTTTTTGCTCCCATTGGGAAAATTTCGAAAATTTATCCTGAGCAAAAAACAGCACTTGTCTTGAGCATTATCTAATATATATATAAATATATAGTTAGCCATTTATTAACTGCAAAGTCTTGTTCACAAAGATTTTTACATAGTCCGTTTCAAATTTAACATTTCGCAAATGAAGCATGTTGGTTTTTGTTCTGCAAATAAAAATATTTTACTTTCCTCTACCGCCTTATAGAGCTTTCTGGAAGGTTCAGATGCCGATGAATAGGTATTGAATCCTTCGAAAAAATGAATTATTTTGCTTCGACCGACTTCGTATGTCGTGTAATCCCCGAAGAAATGTATTTTATACTTCCCATTAGGAGTCTCGTTCTCTATAATACCAGGCCAAAACGGAAAACCACGCATTTTTGCCCAGACCAATTCGAACGGACGTAAGGATGGCATTAATGCTACTACATTTGACACAATTTTACGGCTTTTGGTGCGTGGTGTCTTAAGTGGTTGTGGTGGAGTGTCTATTGTTTGTCGAGTTGTGAGTGACTCCTCCAACTTGCGACGTTTTGTTGGATGAATGGATTGGGGGTTTGTATATTCAAGTTCTTGACGCAAGTCAGTCGGATTATGATGAGTTTACGACCTCAACACGCGCTGGCTGTTTATTCACTGTTTCATCTTCAATTCGTTTCACTTTGCTACTGGCTGAAAATAAAAATAGTAATAGTTTTTGAAATGACTTCAATACGGCATAGAGGTAGATGACGAGACAAAATTGATAGACATAGAGGCAGGAGAAAGAGAGCTCAACTACAGCGATGGTATTCTGACCTGTATCAATTCTCGTTCTTTTGTAAGCTCGTTGAGGAATTGCGCTGGTGATTCGCTCAGAACCCTCCCCAATTGACGCTTGGTCATCGCCTCTTTGGGCTGTGTCTGGAAATAAAAAAGAAAGTTTTTGACATGACTTCAATACGGCATAGAGGTAGATGAAGAGACAAAATTGATAGACATGGAGGCAGGAGAAAGAGAGCTCAACTACATCAATGGTATTCTAACCTGTATCATTGCTTGTTGTACTTGTTGTTATGCGAGATTTTTGTATCAATGGCACTTTATTCTGGTTTTGTGACCTCAATACGCGACGTCCAATTTGCATCGAATGTTGATTCACCGATTCATCTTCACTGAGTTTGACTACGGTTTCAATTTTTTTTTCTACTTTTGACCTCAATAGTCGATTCACTAAACTTATGTCCACACGATTCAGTACAATTTTGAAATCGCGCATTTTAGGTAGAACATTTGTGACTGGGGAATCGTTTGTGTCCTTTTTTTTGGTATGTTCAATCAATCTACTCAGAAGCTCTGCTTTCCGACCTTGAGTCGATTGTCCAATTTTTTTTAGCTCAATTTTCAAATCAGCTACCTAGAATATAAAATGCGATCACTAATAATTACAGTTTGGAATAAATCTACAAGATTATTTACATTATAGTAGAAAACTTACTTTAAGTTTTGAGAAATCTATGGTTTTTTAACAACAACGAAATAACACAATTTTCGTATGCAATTAAATGATGAATTGCAGAATATGTACAGCTGTCATTTAAATTTCAAGTTACCACTAGGTAGCGCAACTTGCATAGAGAAAACTCTTTGACCCCTATTGACAAAACTTACACAGTACGTTGTATGTTTCTTTTTTTTCACATTTATTTTTTTTTTTTAATTATTAATTTCATGTTACTTGCGAAAATTTTATTATGATGTTTAATAGTATGATATATTTTATTCTAGGGGACTCACGCCAAATTGCACGCAGCCACTATATGCAGTGAGTTTTCCTGCATATAAAATGTCACACTATATACAGTGAACTTTGGCCACATTAACTGTATATAGTGGCTCATTTTATATGCAGTGAACTTTCGAAATTAACTGCATAAAGTGAACATTCAAAGTTCACTGTATATAGTGTGACATTTTATATGCAGTGAGAATTTGTTTAACCACATAGAAAGCTCGACGCGCGCGCGCTTTCGCTTTCTATGTGGTTAAAAAGACAATTTACGTATATTAAACGTAGCATTTTCCTTTCTTTCATGAAAATTATAACCAACAACACCTATTAAATTGCAATTACGACTGAAGTATTTGTGTGCATGATTTTCGATTGAGTTCATCTGTTTGAATTTAAAAAAATTATGATTTTGATATTGTGACAGCATATCAAACTGTAGTTTTTGAACGTACGACAGCATCAATTGAATTGGTGTGTTATTATTTCTCTTTCATTTCCGCTGCTGCTGTGCGAATTTTTTGCATATTCTTCTGTTTCTAGCCCATAACGATAGAAAAATATGATGAATGAATATTCGCACAGCAACAGTGTAGGTGAAAAAGGAGATAAAGAACTCACCAATTATATCTACGACAGCATCATCCTTATAAAGACTACTGCTTAATATGATGTCGCACTATGAAAATCATAATTTTTCTAAATTCAAACAGATGAACTCAATCGAAAATCATGCACACAAATACTTCAGTCGTAATTGTAATTTAATAGGTGATATTGGTTATAATTTTCATGAAAGAAAGGAAAATGCTATGTTTAATATACGTAAATTGTCTTTTTAACCACATAGAAAGCGAAAGCGCGCGCGCCGAGCTTTCTATGTGGTTAAACAAATTCTCACTGCATATAAAATGTCACACTATATACAGTGAACTTTGAATGTTCACTTTATGCAGTTAATTTCGAAAGTTCATTGCATATAAAATGAGCCACTATATACAGTTAATGTGGCCAAAGTTCACTGTATATAGTGTGACATTTTATATGCAGGAAAACTCACTGTATATAGTGGCTGCCCCAAATTGCATATTCATAATATGAACAAATACAATATATTTTTTAATGTTTTCCATGGATATGTATGCATTATTTCAATTATGCTGAATATTTACAATAAACCAGATTCAGATATATCTGCAATACCGACGCGTCAATTCAGCACCGATTGAAGCGACATCGATACACATTTGACAGCCATTAAAATGAGTGGCAATCTGTTGTTTGTGCGATAGCAAATTATTGTGTGACTTAAAAATAAAATTTAAATTAAGAGATGGACAAAAAAGTGAGTGAAAATCAAACCGTTTTTTTACTTTGGAACACAAAATTTCCTGGATACATTTATTATTTATTTTAATTATTCAGGGCAAAAGACGGGAGACTCGTCAAACAAAGCGAAAAAACCAATGTAATGCCGACCATGTGCCATCAAAGGTACGCAAAATTATTTTGAAATGTACAATTTTCGATCAATTGACATTTTTTTCATTATTTTTTATTCAGGTGTCACGACAAGAGACTCGTAAAACGAAATTGCCACCATCAACGCGACAATCTGTTGTTGGCCAATCTCGGCAGTCGAATGAAGCATCAACTGAAGAAAGAGCAGAAAAAATGGTATAAAAACAACTTAGAACACTTCAGCGGATTTTACACAGCAGTTTCCAGAGGAACCAATACCGATTGTTGAAATTGGACCAATGCCGATTGTTGAAATTCTTGTCAATCCGGCCATACTACAAAGTGAAGGTCGAACACTCCCAACAAACATCTGTTCGCCTTATGGTCCAGATGAAGAAAGTGCTGTGCTTTCTGGTTCCGCCAAAGTAAGTTTCTTTCTTCTTTTTCGGCAAATTTTCTGTTTTTTTTGCAGTTTTTTTCATTTTTTTGCAATTTTTTATTCTTTTTGCATTTTTTCCCGCCAAATTTTACTCCCAATCTTTTTAATCATTTAATTATAATGCAAAAAAAAATTTTTGTTTGAAAGGAAACCGCTAGTTACATACGTGATCAAGTCACGTGCGGAGTCTGCCGCGAAGTGATTCGACAAGAAAAAGACCTTGGCTATTGCGAGAATGAACATCCGTATTGTGATAATTGTCACAATACATTAAAGGCACAGCACGCTCTGCGACTCAGATCTGACGAAATTGAAAAGAAGCCGGATTGTCTCAAACATGTTGAAAAGAATTCCGATTCCTTGCCGAAACGAGATCTTTGGTTGCCCAGTTGAATTATATTTGCGGGATATTGAGAAACATGAAGCTATTTGTCAATATAAAGTGATTAACTGTCCACTGCTACATTCGGATTGTGGCTGGGAAGGTGAACTGAAAGAAGCCGTCAGTCACCTTTTCAATCAACATCCGAATGTTTATTTCACCAACGGCGAGACATGCCGAGTGTCATTACAGTTAAGTGAAACAGATTTTGATTGGTACGTGGTTGTTTCACACAATGACCGTGCCGTTTTGCTGCATTGTCATTTGGGTGACACATTGTTTTGGCTTCGGTGCCAAACCCATTTGACAGCCGCTACATCGACACAATTCCCCAACTTGAAAATAAAGTTTGTGTCCAATAAAATCAACGGGCATGTGATGATGTACAATGCCATCATGAACAACATCCATGATCGGTCTTCAACCCACACCGTTCCCCTCCCGATGGAATAAGTAGTGTATGCTATGTGGTTTTCAGCTCACCAGTCGAAATCTATGTGATTTTCAGCTCACCGGCCGAAATCTATGTGGATTTCAGCTCAGTCAAAAATGAGTGAGCCGAAAATCACACAGGTTTCTGTGGGTGAGCTGAAAATCAATAGGTTTTGACGGGTGAGCTGAAAACCACATAGTTCTGAGGGAAATTTCGATGACTCATCGCGTAGGAATTCTAACTTGTGTGATGATTCATAGCTTAAAATTTTTTATGTGGTGACTCATTAGAGCTGAAAATTAAATCGCTTGAAATGAAAAACATTCATAGGACAAATTCGAAAAAACCAATATTTTGCACACCAAACGGAAAAAAGATAAATTTTCATTCGGTCCTCTTACTTCTACGCAGTTTTTCTACATGCTACTGTTTTTTCTTCTAAAAGTTTTCTCTACTTTATTTAATCTTTATTTTTTTTACTATTACTTTTATTTTTGTTCAAATTGTTAATTTTTTATTTTGCTTTTATTCAACTGTATTGAATTCCCAATCAATTTCTGCCATCTCACTTCCTTCAGACTGGAAAGCGCCAACAAAATAGCCAACCAAAACTCGTTCGAAATCATCCAACTCTTCCGAGATATCCGGTGGGTTGATAGTGTTGTTGTCATTAGCGTCGTCATCCGTGTTGTAATTGTTCAGCCATGCCAATTCCCCGTTATCGAAAAAATAATGATTAGGGTCTTCGTAGGTTGGACCGTCTTCATAGAATTCGTTGTTAACGTCATATTGGTTGTTGATAAACGGGTCGCTGTCGTGTCTGACGTTGTCCACGTAATCATTGTATGTATCGTACATACCACCGTGCATGGTGTTGACACTGATGACCGGGTCGCTGATGTATCCACTATTGTCCATGTAATTAATGTATGGATCGTACATATCACCATGCACCGTGTTGACACTGATGAGCAACTGACCTTGTTCATAGTCTTCGTCTTCACTAGTCCAACCCCAGTGCAAGTCGTTGATCATTGATGGCGATTCCATCATATCGGGCAATGTATTGTAGAAACGCACGTATTCAAAACCCGTAGATTCATCATCGTCACTCGAAATAGATATTGTATCGAAATCATTGTCATCGTCACTCGAAATAGAAATTGTATCGAAATCATTGGCGCGATTGAAGTCATCTTCGTCACTGGAAATGCTTAATATTTCGCTGCCGTGTGAATTGAGGCGCACACGGTATGAGTTCACAACTTGCGATTTGCACATTTTTTTTATTTTTGTCGGCAATGACTCCAATTTTTGAGTAACTTTTTTATGTATTTTTCTACTTATTTTGCGTTAGATATTCTTAATTTCTTTTTTTTGATTCACTTTTTTTAAATTTCTTCTTTTGAAATCACTTTTCACTTGCAAAAGTTCGAATGTTTTGTTTATATACTGTTTACTACTTAGCGGCGTTATAATTCGAAAAGTGGATGTAAGACGAAAAAAGTCGATGGAATGGATCGCTCGAACGGTCAAAAGAAAACTAATCCGTCATGAAAAAATAATCTTCAAAATCATATACGGAAGTCATGCGTTTTTCCTCTTTTTTCTTCCAGTTTAAGTCAAAATATGCACTAATTGTTTTAGGTCTAATTGCAATCAGAATTTTTATGGCCAAAAATGCGACGCAATGCGACGCATGTGCCGCATTGGTTCTTCAAAATCAGTGTTCAAATTCGAATTCTGCATTTATAAGCATAAAAAATGCTAGAGAATTGAAAAAAATCTCGTCAACCGATTTTGTCCGCATCGACTATTGCTAGCATTTTCAATTGACCGCGCCGCACGCGTCCGTTTACTGAAGCAAATTCATGTGGTTATGATTGTAATTATGTAAAGCGTGCGCAGTCATATAATTTTCATAAGAAGAAACCATGAGTCACTTTACACCCCGTGACTAATCCCGAACTTTCGACTATTTGGTATCGAAGCGATGCGGCGTGGTGAAGTGCTGCGCAATGGTAATAAAATGCATTGTGATTATACATGAATAAAGCGAAAGTGAGTGCAATGCGACAGTGCGCAATGAGTTCAATGCACTTAAATGTGTATTTCTCTACTGGATTTTGGTTTGGGTATATCGAATATTCGGACGCATAGGGCAATAAAATCAAATTTGGTGTAAAAAAGAGCGTTTTTAACAATTTTCTCTGCTATTGCACATTGAAAACGAACGCTAGATGTTTATTTCGTTTTTGATCGCTGAGAGTTGAGGTAGAATTAGTGAAAAAAAAAGAAAAAGAAATTGTGTGTTGAAGAATTTAAACTCGTTCTTGAGTGATATAAGTATCAAAGAATAGACAGAATTGGTGTAGAAAAAAAAATATAAAGACTATGTCAACCATTCCATACGAAATCAACGAGATTCTGTATTGAGGTCTCAAGAT
>NW_022596658.1:0-1536 GCF_009176505.1 Sitodiplosis mosellana | reverse complement strand
AGATTTGGTTGAGCCAGCCAAGAAATGCGATTCTGGCTACGGCTCTGTATAAATATGGCCGCAACGGGCTATAATGTCATCGCTGGTCTCGATAAAATCCCGAGCCAAAGAGAAGGAACATATTCACGGTATGTTTTGGAAAAACTTGGGAGGACATTCATATCAAATGATCCGGTTGACAAACTATGGTTTGACCAAGAAGACATTTTCCAAGAGCTGAAAGAAGACCTAATATTGAAACTGCAATCAAAATTCATTTCTAAATCGGATGGTAAAATTGCCTATTTTGCTTTCTAGAAAAGTTAGTGTGCACTGTGCATAGTATTTAATTTAAACACTTTTCTTTTATTGCTTTTTTTAGTGCGTTCATTGAACAATGTACCAGAATTCCAACGTCACAGAGTTCTTATTTTGGACTGTTGGATGCTCTACCTTCACAAAAATTTCAAAAATATGGACCATCTGAATTGAAATTTTTCCCTTTGTGGAACATTTCAACAGAGGTGAGAAATTTTATTATTGCAAAAATACGAAAATTGTTAAGCCGTGAATAGATAGCAGAGTACGAATGGTTTAGTACTAGTTACAGATTTACCGGCATTAAAAATGTAATAGGTAGTAGCATTACGTTAACAAAAATTTCCTGTAATGTTATTACAATTCTATTAGTGAGACGTAAAAGAACGCAAGTTGGTCCAACTTCGTAGCAATAAAGAGAAGTATGTTTCATTGCAACTAAAAATGGTTAAAAGAATGTATGTTCGTTTTTAGCGGGTCCTCGCGGTTTTTCACGGTTTCCGCGGAACTGATAAGAGATAACAACTTAGTGTCTTTAGCAAAGTTGTAGCACTTGAGGTCTTCTATAACATTGCTGAACTCAGTTATCTCTTATCTCTTATCAGTTCCGCGAAAAGCGCGAAAAATTATATGAAAAAAAAAGTTTTATATGAAATTTGCTTTTTTATGTGCCCGATTTGCGCGCAACTGATAAGAGATAAGTGATAGATGTCTTCGACAATGTTATAGAAGACCTCGAGTACTACAACTTTGCCGAAGACACCAAGTTGTTATCTCTTATCAGTTCCGCGGAAACCGTGAAAAACCGCGGAGGCTAGACGGATGCCAACATACTTCCTTTTAACGCAGATAGAATCAACAGTAAACATACTTTCCTTTTCAAAAATATAAATCGACAAAAAAACATACGTTCTTTTACGTCTCACGAATAGAATTGTAATAGCTATTACCGGTAATGCCAAATGACTGGCATTACAATTGTAACACATTATCGGTAATGCTAAATTTTGGCATTACAATTGTAATAGCTATTATTTGACCCGTCTGTTACAATATTAACATGTTACCTAACATTAACGGTAATAGAATTCTGGAAGTGGACTGTTCAAAACCGCTCCTGGTTCTGGAAGTGGATCCTCAGGATGGACCAGGGAATTGTCAAACCTAGTCTGATCCATCCTGAAGATCCACGAAAACCCACTTCCAGAACCGGGAGCAGTTTTGAACGATCCTGAGGAT
>NW_022596657.1:0-1853 GCF_009176505.1 Sitodiplosis mosellana | reverse complement strand
ACCTCTGGCGAAGAAACGCTGTATGGTGCAGAATAATAATAATAATAATAATTCTGTATGGATCAATTTGTTTGTTTTCATGTTCAAACTGAACAGATGGCGCTCGCGTTAGGCAGGGCAGTGAATGCTTTTGCACTAACCGTATGGCCTCGACCAAAATCCTGCAAAATGCTTCTTCGGAGGCTTTCGATACGAAATTGGTAAGTCAGAATGGGATCAAAATCAATATGAAGCTTTGTCTCGACATGCCAAAACTTTTGTCCTTTTACAGATCTCAATCAACTCGTCAACTTTTTGAGATATCCGGCGAACGAGAAACGCGAACACGGATGACGCCATACGCACATCGCAATTTTACACATTTTTTATAGTAAACAAAGTATTTTTAGTGGTATATAGGCCTTGTTCGATGGGATTCGTTCCCATTTACATTGCCCAGTGTACAGATATGTGCTGCTTGGAATTTGGCGCGACGCTATATTATTAGTGGTCCGAAATGTTGAAAATAGCAATCGAAATGTATATGTGAACGCATCTTAATGTGTAACATGAAGTTTGACATTTGACGGATGACTTGACTTTGACGTTTGATTTATCAATAAACGTTTTTCTTGTTATTACACTCAAACCGACTGGACGTGTTTCAATATTCAAGCCAATAATTTATCAAGTTATATAGAAACACGAAAAAGCAAAAATATTAGGAGAATTTTGAAGAAATACCATCAGTGAGTATTTTTGTCGACCGAATTTCCATAAAGATTTTGTGATCGCTGCGATTTGAATCGATTGAAAATTGTCGCGTGTTGAGCTGTGTTGTGAAGCAAACGAACGAACGAACGAAAATGAGTACCGCCGACGAGAAATGTTTCGTAACGCAATTGAAAGAGCAAAAGTAATGGGTACCGTGGAAATTTCAAGTGAGAATTTTGCTTCGTGCGGCTGAAATTTACGATGTTGTGACAGGCACAGACAAAGAGCCGAAATCAACCGATGCGGGTTATGATGCCACGAAACACACGGCATGGACGAAACGTGATGTGAGAGCGCAGAAAATCATTGCAACGAGTGTGATTGACGAAGCATTGCTGCATATTATGAGTTGTGAGACATCAAAGCAGATGTAGGACAAATTGCACAGTGTGTGTGAGCAAAAGACGGAATCATGTATACATTTGTTGCTTGAGCGATACTACGCGTTTACGAAAGATCCGAACGACGATATGGCCGCGTTTTTCTCAAAATTGGATGAAATTGTGCAACAGCTCCGTGATTTGGGTGAGACATTTTCCGAACGCCAATTGATATCGAAAGTGTTGAGAATTTCGCCTGCGGAAATGCGTCATTTCAGTTCAACCTGGGATTCGACAGCCGAAGGAGGGCGTACATTTTTGAAATTGCGCGAACGGCTCATGAAGTGCAACAGTCAGCGATGTCGGCACGAATGACAAATCGATCGATGAAACCGAGAGAAAAAGGGGTTTTGAAGTGCTTTGAGTGTGGTACTGAGGGACATTTTCGAAGAGATTGGCCGAATTTGAACAAGAAAAAAGGAAATCATGAGGCGATGATGGTCCTGAGCATGATTGCAAATGGAAGAAACGATTGGTTTCTGGATTCGTGTGCCACGTATCACATGTGTAGCAACAGTTGGAGATATTTTTGTGTCGATGTATGATGGATCGAAGTGGAACGACGGTATCGATCGCAAATTGTATCATGTGCCAGGCATCGTAGCGAATTTGATCTCAGCTGGTCAATTGAGTGAAAACGGATTTGAATTGTCGTTGAATCGAAGTGGTTGCGCGATACGCAAGAATGGATTGAGGCCACAGTGGGAACTCGACACAGGA
>NW_022596656.1:0-3609 GCF_009176505.1 Sitodiplosis mosellana | reverse complement strand
CTATTTCACGATTATATAGCTCAACATAAATATTTATCACAAAAAATACTTTTTCAGTGGCGCTACATCTTCCATTGGCCGGCGCTACTACCATTCGGCCAAATTTCACCCTGCAGCTGACACAATGATGTTTGAAAACTCGTGAAATGGCTTGAAATCACTGTAAATATTAGTAATTCATCGTTTTGCAGCGTCTATGTTGATATTTCATAGAAAATTTTGTAGAAATTCTCAAATAAATCTGTTTGGCCGAATACTTTTTTTGCGCACAATTTCGACCTCTCGACAAACATGGCTACAGAAAAGGCAAAAATTATGTTAATTATTTCCGGAATCGGCCTGAATTTATAAGAACAGATTATAAACTTAACAAATAGATAGAAAATAGTTCGGTTTTTGTCATTTATAACACGAAAAAATCCAAAAATAAAAAAAAAATTCAAGTGGCCGAATACTTTTTTACCTGACTGTATGTATTCTGCTTCACCACTGCATTGGATAAGACCTTCATATTTTGGAATCGGCTGGGTCAATGGATATGAATTCTCGTCCGATTCATACGTTTGAATGCCAGATGACAGTGGCCGTTCCAACCCGCAACATACTCCCCTTGAAACTACTTTATTTTCTAAGGTACCTCCCGACTAGGGGAATATCACGAAAAATTTTTTATTGAATTTCTATTGATTTTTGCATTTTTTTAAAATTAATTTCAATTATATTACATTATGCGAGATATCTGAGATTTTTCATTTTGGTCGATTTTTGCAGATATTTTAATGCTGGTTTTGGCGGATCGTTCAGAACTGCTCCCGATTCTGGAAGTGAGTTTTGGTGGATCTTCAGGATGGACCAGACTGGGTTTGACAATGCCCTGGCCCATCCTGAGGATCCACTTCCAGAACCGGGAGCAGTTCTGAACGATCCTGAGGATCCACCAAAACCCACTTCCAGAACAATTTCATTGAAGCATAATTCAAAAGTTCAGTGTAAATGTACATTTATTTACACGAATTGACAAAAATTGATCGAATCGGACCGAATTGAAGGAATTTTTCAGAATTTATAAGAATTCATTCATTTTTTTCGTGAGAAATCCCCCTAGGTTTCAACTGTTTCCAAAAGAATTTTCTATCGAATTTGGCTTTCAACTATGAAGAACTGACGCTCTCAACTTTTAGTTCAATACTGACGTCCACCTTTTCTATCATTGATGCTTTTTGCACGGAAAGGAATGAAATGACACATTTTTATAATGCAGTCGAATTATATGCATAAAACGTGTATACACGATTTTAAAATTGAGGCTGTGAGAATGAAAATGGCAATACAGGAATAAACATTCTAAAACGCATCAAGAAAAAAAAATTGCAAAAATGAATCATGAGTTCTGAATATGCAAAATTGAAACATGAATTTACATGGGCAGCATAGGAGGTTCATGGTTCACTTTTGCGTATTCAGAACTCATGATTCACTTTTGCGAATTTTTTTTCTTGATGCGCTTCAGAATGTTTATTCCTGTATTGCCATTTTCATTCTCACACCCTCAATTATCAAATGATTCGTGTACAATGTACATGATTTGAACTCTGATTACTATCCCAAATAAAAATCCACATCAAATTTTGCTCATTTTGTACAGGTTTTTTGATATGGAAATTTTGATTCACATAAAAAATTAGCACAAATCTGGTGTAAATTAGTGAGGGCTATACAATTTTAGAGCACATTTTTCAAAGTATTTTTTATTTGAGATCCTTATCGCTTTACTTTTGTATTAGAATCGGTGATAAAAAAAAACTTATGCAAACGGCTGGGTAAATGAGTATCTTGAGTAATTCCGAACATATAGGCTATATGAGTAGTTTGGAGCGAAAATGTTATACAAAAAAGTTGAGAGGAAAAATGTCAAATGAAAAGAGATAGCTATATAGTTCACTATAGTTTACTATATAGCTATCCCTTTTCCGCTCATTCATCATCGACATTTTTCCATTCAACTTTTCTGTATAACATTTTCGCTCCAAACTACTCATATGTTTCAAAAGCATTCAAATGCATGAGACAATTTGATTTTGCATTTCGTTTTGTGGCATTTTATTATCATCGAAATTCATGAGGCGTTTAAATTCCTTTTTTCGTTAATATATTTCCTTCAAATTATTATCAAGACATCAACGTTTTCAGAAAGAAGAATTACATTTAAAAAAACTGGAAAACAGCTCGGTAAAATCAACAAATCGATGAGAGTGTAATTCTTCAAAGATAAAGTTAAGAATTAAGACTTAATGGGCTAAAGTACAAATCAGGTTGGATTTGGTTTGATTCGTGTATTCTCAGTAAATGGCTTGATTCAAGTACTTGTGTTCTTGTATACCAATGCGAAATTGCATGCTTCTTATATTTTGCATACATAAATGACTAAATTACTGTACGAATGCACACAAGAACGGAATGCGCTGGACTCGAGTCGAATCCTGAGTCTCCATGAATCATACCAAACTCCACCGGATTTTCCATCAAAGCATTTTCTTCGTTCCAATCAATTCGGTTGATTTTGATGAAAACGTCACCATTTCCCGTTTTAATGATGATTGACCCAAAATTTTTGCCGAAAGGTTTGTGTATGGTATTTCGAACATGAGTGAAAACACCACCGCCGTTAGGTAAACGAAGACGGTAATTCCAGTTATCATTACCACCTAGAAAAACAATCAAGAAATGGATTAATAAATGTGGAAAAAAACTGATTCGACCATATCATGTGATATACGTTCTACAAACCATTGAAACTGGATCGATATGCGTGCTGTGATCTTGCCATCCATATACCAAAATGATAACGACTGGATTTAGCAAATAAATTCCATACGACAATTTGTTGATGTGCACGAAAATTGGATGGTTTAGAAACTTGGCAAAGCGGCCACCATATCCTGCATGACTGGCCAGAATCATCCATGATATTGACGCCGGATACAAAATACGCATGATTGTAATCGCAAACGCGGTCGTAACATACGATGTGTCAGGGTTTATTGTCGATTTATGGCAAAGA
The DNA here is from genome assembly GCF_009176505.1 of Sitodiplosis mosellana. Classification (NCBI taxonomy): domain Eukaryota; kingdom Metazoa; phylum Arthropoda; class Insecta; order Diptera; family Cecidomyiidae; genus Sitodiplosis; species Sitodiplosis mosellana. The sequence goes on along the minus strand of NW_022596656.1, from coordinate 548 downwards.
ATAAGAATTGTTATCATCATGATCCAAGTTATTTTGATGGTTTTCTTAGAAGAAAATTTTCAAAAAAATGTTTCGTTACAAAAATTGTCAATATTCTGGTAAACCACTTACTTCACCCAAGGGCAATTTACCCTTCATCATGTACATGACATAGCCAGCTGCAACTCCGACAAGGTACGGAAGGACTCGTGTCCACGGTGCAATATACATTTCAGTGAACAATGAATGAAGAACATCATAGGTGAATATGCATTTTGTAAAGATAACGACTGAAAAGAGCAAACCAACGCATATCGCAAATAGCGAACAGAACATTAGCTTTGCTGCATTTGGATATCTGTTCGCGACGAGATAAAAAGAATTCAATTTGATATTTGCCTAATTTTCAAAATAATTTAATCATTTCAAGATAAAATAAAAAAAATTACTTTGCATAAATGAACAGCAATGCGGTTGACAAAATGGTGTATTGCATTTCGCAGGCCAGCGACCACGACCATTTTAAACACATTTCTTCTGAGTTGAAGACATTTTGGATATACAATAGA